>NC_043986.1:10028889-10156389 GCF_902150065.1 Myripristis murdjan | reverse complement strand
CAGAGAGGACGTATCATTCTTCACCGTTGAGACATGAAAAAATTACCAATATTGGAGTTGCATGGAGTGACCTTATATAAGTTTATCTCTTTTACTTCTCTTTTAAGTCCTTATTCATTTTTCTTAAATGTCTCTCTTAAATGATCAGTCTGTGGTAACAGAAAAAAATATCAGGGAACTTTGACCCTGACTTTTGCACCCTTTATTGTTGGTTGCTTTTAATACAGGTGATCTAGGAGTTAAAGTTTATAATATGGTCACACTGGATAGAAGCATCAGCTAGATGCTTAAAATATCTATTGCACACCTAAAAGTAACGAGGAAATTTTTAAGTAGTAGATATTATTTTAAGCATTTGAAAATGAAAATACACACCATGTCTCCTTGTGTTTGTGCCTCAGATACTGCTGTCACCACTGGAAAATGGACCAGAAGGCTCTGTGCCCCAGCCCACAGGAGATAACCAGCCTTTATGTGCTACAGTTGAACTGCACTCTTTCACGCCAGGCAAGGAGTCCTGGCAGATGTCTCCTGGTGAAAAATGGGAGTGGGTGAGGTTGCACAAGGAAAGGGGTGGAGAGAGATTCAGGAATGGGGATGTATGGGGAGCTTCAGACAGCTACAGTCGGGCCCTCAAACTCCTCATCACTCTCCACTCTTGTATAAGTGAGGTGGAGAGAAATGGACCAGGACAGAAGATGGAGGAGCAGAAAGACACAAACACCTGTGACAAACAGAAACTGGCTGCAGACTCTCTGGTTCCCTCCATAAAAGCAGAGCTCCACTCCAACCTGTCTTTGTGCCAACTCAAACTGAACCAACCACAGCGGGCCAAGGCCAGTGCTGCCAAGGCCACACAGCTGGACCCCACCGGGGCAAAGGCCTGGTACCGGCTGGGCCAAGCCTATCAAATGGTAAATGACCTGGAGGAGGCCAGGCGGGCCTTTGGGAGACTTTTAGAGCTACAGCCAGACTCTCCTGCTGCCCAGAAGGCACTTAAAGATGTGGCAAGTAGAGAGAAAGAGAAAAACACACAGCTCGGACTGAGGCTCAGCAAAATGTTCAGCTAAAGACTATAAAATCTATAACCCAACAGTACAGTTCAAATGTGGGTCAGCAGTTCTTTTCTTCTTTTTCTTCTTGTTTGGGGGTGAGGAGTAAATGACTGAAATGTAGCCCTCTGTCTTCTATATAAATAAAATATAAATAAATTAGCAAACTTGTATTGCAATGCAAATCTGAATTGTTCTAGATCTACTACGCCATGTGGTGTGGACTTTTACAAGTCTTAAGAAAAAGCAAAGATGAAAGGTATATTATGTCAGAAATCATTGGTGCTAATGAATTATAGTTACAAACACAATGGTTTGCTTTGCCTTTCCTTTTGAAATGAGTGTTTATGAATTCAGATTTGACAGAATTTTGTTGGGGCTGGCACAGTGCACTTCATAGAGCAGTGATTCTGAAACATTTTTCATTAAGGCATCCCCTTTGATTTTTTTTTTTCCTTTTTTTCAAACAAGTACCCCCTGACCAGTGCAAAAAATGTATATTTGGTAGAAAAAAAGCCTATATAAGAGGTCCAACACAGCTCTATCAGTGTCTGAAACAGCAACCTGATCCTGGGGATATTTTGTCAGCTCTGTTTTTGCTTTAATTTATCATAAAGACAGACATTAAATTAGAAAACACCATGGATAAGGAGCACAAACCTGGAATGAATGGAGCCCCTGGTACACTGATAGGTTTTCAGCTGCACTCTTCCCTTGGAGACTCTTCTGGTCTCTGTGTAAAGCAGCACACCTGAAGACTGAATGTTGCCACATGCTGTTTCTGGGTGCGTCAGATGTGCTGCATCCACACAGTGTCAGTCAGAGGGACACTGAGCCAGTCATTCCCTTTGCTGCTCATGAGCTCCCCCAAGAGCTGATCAAGGAGGAGAATGCTCTGCTCTGCAACACCAGCTCAGTCTTGGTGATGTGGTGGTCCATCTCCCTCTCGGTCACCACAGGCCTGTTTTTCTGCATCAGCTGCACCCTCTCAGCCCCTCTCAGCAGAGCCACATCATCTGCATCCCACTCAAAAATGCATGGTGACATGCGTGCCATGAAGGTGGGGTACAGTTGAGGAGTGTCGGTGGTGCACTCTATGCCAGATGTCACATGAAGTGCCACATGTCTCAATGAACAATGAGATCCAGCCACCTGCTGAAGCACACCTTCAGTTTTGGTCTCTGCCACTTCCTTCCAGCAGCCACAGTCCACATCAGCTTCTTGGTGATCTGGAAATATAAATGAATAAATGCTGTATTAGAACAAGTTCATCTGGACTTACTAATTATATATTATAAAATGACGTAAAAAAAAAAAAAAAAAAAAAACAGACAAAAGCAAAACAAAAATCAACAATCCAACAGAAAGGTGTTTGCACATTGGTGAACACAACCACTAGATGGCCACAGAGAGGCTTTGAGCAAATGCTTGCCTGGCAAACATAACAGAGAATATGGAATAAACTGTACAGTGTTCTGTATATTGTATAGTGTCACCTGATGCAAGCACAATTTATCTCAAAATAAGAAGACAAACCATTTTAAACATCTGAGATGATGTCGAGGTTTGTAGGTTTTAAGGTAAAGTATTCTAGTCTGAAGAAGCATTAAACATAAATACTGTCTTTCCAATTTCTTTTCTGACTGTAGGAATGGATAAATATTGTGTAGAATGCCTCAAATGATAATCATATCATACCCATCAACACATACAAGAGAAAACTAACAGACTATGAAAACATGAAGGACAAAGTGGACTGAACATCAACAACAAAAAAACAGAAATTATGACCCTGAATATCAGAAACCAACCACCAGTCATGTTAAGCGAACGAGAGCTGCCCAGTACTACCACCTTGACACATTTGGGCGGTGCAGTGAATGTAAACGATGGGGCAAAGGCTGTAATCTGTCAAAGACTCTCAAAGGCAAGGACAGCCTTTAAGAACTTGCAAGCTGTCTGGAGATCAGGTCACGATCTGAACTGAACTCCAGCTATGCAAAAGCTGTGTCCTGCCAATACTCCTGGACGGGTCAGAGAGGATGACAGAGCTCATCTACAGAAACTGTCTTCCTTCCACACAGGGAGTTTGAGCAGGATCCTAAGGATCTAACGGCCACAGAACAGATTATGAAGAGAAGGCGGAAATTTTTAGGCCATGGCCTCCACAAGGCCTCTTTTGGACACCTGAGGGGACACGGAAGGCGAACCGTGGACGTGGACATGAAATAGTATCATCAAACCTGTGGCTGCTTGCAGGAAAAGCTTCATTGCTGCCCTTCACACCAGTGGGAGTTACAATAAGTAAGTAAATAAAAAATGTCTCAGACACTGCAAATGATCAGAATTGGGTGAATTGGGTTACATAATGCTTTATGCAGCCTAATGATATTTATCTGAGTAACATAATACAGCAGTGTAACGAGTTACTGCTTAAAATGTAGTACTATTATTGCAGTTTTTCTAATGTACAGGAGTTAACTGAAATTATATACAACCAATACTTCAGTGCTCATGAATATTACTCATCCTCACGGATAGGAAAGAAATACTTCACCACTGAGCACTCAGTGCAAGATGTTTTGGCTTGCATGGTGGTCAAAATCTTTTTAATTAATGATATTGTATTAATAAGTAGCTCTAACTTAACCTACACATCCATGTTTCGTTTGGTTTTTCATGAGTTTGCGCATACTTGGCTACCTGAGTCCTGATTATGTGTTCTCAGACAGTTAACCCAATAAAGCCTGAACTATGAAAGAATTGGCAGAAAATTCCAATTTTTTGAAATTGAACCCTTTATTTAGTCCTATAACAAAAAGAAAAATCAAAAAATATGTTATTACACAACCTTTCTGGTGTATGATATATGATATGTACTTGTAGTGCCAATGGTATGGTACAGGATGAACAGGGGAAGTGTTCAAAGGTATACAACAGTATTTTGGTCAAGTATTGATTAAAATGAAAACGAAAAACGGAATTGAAAATGTGTATCATATATGATACAAATGGCTTTATAGGGTTAAGAGGTTTTTGTCACTTAAGAGAGACTTGATAAACAACATTACCTCCAACAAAAAAATTGGACGGGGGTTATGTTTCCACCCCTTTCCATTTATCTGACTGTCTGACTGTGTGCTTGTCAGCAGGATATCTCTAAAAATTATGAATGGATTTACATTCAACTTTGTGGAAAAAGTTTGTGAGATATGGAAGAACTGATTCCCTTCTCATAACATTCTCAATTACACTCATTATTATTTACACTGTTTATTCAGTTGTTTACACTGTTTAGTCTGTTGTTTACATTCTGTTTTATCTAGTTACTCTCAATTGCACTCATTATTATTTAGCTCTTGTTTTTTTAGCACTAGTTATATAGACCATATCACACCAGTTATATAGACTATATTTATATATAATATTTATATTTATATATATTTAAACGGTCCCACAATTCCATCTCTGCTGTAATCCGGAAGCCAAGCAACGACATTTTGTTGCCAAAATCTCACTGCTGTGTTTTTTTGTGCAATGACAATAAAAGAAGTTTAAGTCTAAGTCTAAGTCTAACAGTCGGACAAAGGAGGGTGTGGTAGCTGGTGTGCTTAACTTTTGATGAATATCCAACATGATGAACGGCCATATCTTCAAAACTAGTGTTTGCCAGGTCTGCACTCTGGCTTTACAGTTTAGTGTCTGTATCTGAGATTATCAATAACCAATCACATGTCTGACTTGTCAGCATAACTTTCCAATAGTGAAAGTAATATTAAGTAGTATTAGCCACTATATGCAGACAGCAAAGAAAATATTGTATTACATTACTAAACATTTATAGGCTACTGTATGAGTTTCCATACTACAGATACAGTAGTATGGAAGTTACCATATACAGCAAGTGAGTATTGTAAGTTGAGAAAATAAGTTAATGACAGTAATAATGAACCATAATCACACTTCTTTTGATGATGAGTGATACGGAATATGTTACATTTTGAAACTAGTTTCCTCAAAACTGCACATCACATATTAACCCTTAGATGCATATGTGGGGTCAAAAATGCCCCCGGAGGTGTTTTTTTTTGCAATATCTTAGTCATTTTAAATTTTTATCATTTAATCTTCCATGTATTCCTCAAATAGGTTGTCTTTGACATGAGGGCATTTGGATTTGTATCTAATTGTTATATTTTTTAAGTAATTGCATTTTTTTATATCAATACCCCACTCTTCCATACGTGGGGCCAAAAATGACCCCAAGCATTTTCTATGGAATTTCAAGGGTTAACCTTAGGAACTGTTGATTTTTATCAACTGTGAATGTCAGGTATACATCTAGTGTTGATCCACACATCTAATGCCAGCAGTCTCACCACCCTGAAGGTTATTTTTACACAGCAACATACATTTAAGTATTATCATCATTTTTATACCTCAGAATATATATATGATGACTGGAAGGTAACTCACGCCTACCAACCCACATCACTGAAGCAATGGGAAGGTGTAGAATGACAAAAACTTCAATCCAGTCACAGGAGAGAAGCAGACAGGGCCAGCAGAAGAGAAAGAGGTGTAAGATCTGTCCAAGAAACAAAGATCGCAAAGCCACCTATAGTGTTGGAAATGCAGTGACCCTGTGTGCAGCGCTCACAGCCACAAACAAGTAGTTTGTAACAGCTGCTCACAGTGAGGAGAGAGAAGACACGCGTGTGTGTACATATGTGTGGACGTGCATAGACAGACAGACAGACGGACAGACAAACAATGAATGTTGACGTTTTGATAGCTGCATTGATAGCAATATTTTGATCAAATGAAAGAAGGTGATAAATCAGGGCCACTCAACTTAAGATGGCTCAGGGGCCACTCAGCAAAATTCAGCTGTGTCCAAGGGCCGCAAGCTAAACATGTCTGTCCTCTTTTGGACATTTAAACAATAATTTTGTCACAGGCTACATCTACAGGCTACAGCTACATTTCCATCCAAGGCCAAATCTCACTGAATAAAAGATTGTCATGCAATGATTAATGATGAAATGATCAGGTTACAACAAAATTAGGTTTTATTCCCAAAAAGACTGGATAGAATCATAATATTTTTATAATGATAGTGGCGGGCCACATAAAAATGACGTACGGGCTGCATGTGGCCCCTGGGCCGTGAATTGAGTAGCCCTGTGATTAATGAACATGTAAAACATGAAATTATTCTTGTGTTGACCAAAATATAATAAGAATCATTATTTTAAAACCAAAATGAAGAAATATTGCATTAAACACATTGTTTCTAATAGGGATAATTTTTGAATGTTTACTTTTTTTTGACCTATTTAAAATATGTTTTTGATAAAATATTTATTAAAAGTGATAAATGGACATGTGAAACATGAAATAATTCTTTTGTTGACTAAAATACAATAAAAATCATCATCTTTAACCAAAATGAAAGACATTTCTGAAGTTTACAGCATAAAACCCATTCATTTCAATTGGGGTCATTTTTGACCCCACTCATGGAAGAGTGTAGGGTTTGGTGAGCCATGCATCTAAGGGTTAAAAATAAATAAATGAATAAAAATTGCATTACACCGAGGGAGACTTGGATCATTTGCAAGGGACATCATGATCACTGTTGACTTGTTTTAACTGCAGAGCGATCAGACATGGGTCAGAAAAAAAAAAAAAAATTCTTCTCTGAGATCCAAAACCTCTAAACTTAATCTGGCAGTCAAATATAAAATGAATGCCTTTTTACATTTATCATTATATTTCAATTGAGCAGAGGAAATGATTTTTGGATGTCTTTTTTGTCAAAAATTATCATATAATTTATTTTTGCCAGTGTAATTACCATAAATGCAAAGCTGCAAAATGTGAAGGAATCATGAACAAAATATGAACTTATTATTAGAAACTCCACAAGAATACTGACATAATGCCATGTCAAGACACTCTAAGTTCTATGAATTAAAGAATCATAAGAATTGAGTAGAATTAAGATATCATCAATAATTCATGTCTAACTTAAAATATGATTAAAAAAACAAATAAACAAACAAATATACTGCTTCCTCTCACATGGTGAACAGCAGATGACCACTGAAGGTGCTGCGGTGATTTTGATCATCATATATTTTTGTGCTTTGCCAGAAACGCACAAACACAACATCTCCAACTTCTAGAAGCAGTGAAGCGCCATTAGAGGAAGTCCCATAGCCGGATGTTTGATGTTCAAATGCAATAAATATCTGTTGTCCATTTTTGACCAAGATAGCACTCGAGCCATGTGAACGATGTCCATATGCACCCACGTAGAACTCGAAGTGGTAAACACCTCTCACTGGTGCGATGAAAAGACCTGCAGAACAATTTTGACATTTTTAAATGGAGAGTGGACTGATGCAGCTCCTGCCAAACAACAAGCAGGTGTTTGGCATCACAGTGGCTAAAAATCACTTTTATTTCTGAAATTTGTAGAATACCTGTGTTTGGGTTGTAGGCATTCCCGATGTTAGTGATGACGTATCTGAAGACCAGAGGGGTGTCTGTGTTAAATGGCCCAAGAGTTCCAGAGCCTGAAGCCAGAAGAGAGGCTGAGAAAGCCACCCGTTTGACTGAGAGAGAGACAGAGAGAGAGAGAGAGAGAGAGAGAGAGAGAGAGAGAGAGAGTGAGTGAGAGAGAGAGAGAGTGAGTGAGAGAGAGAGAGAGAGTGAGTGAGAGAGAGAGAGAGTGAGAGAGAGAGAGAGAGAGTGAGAGAGAGAGAGAGAGAGAGAGAGAGAGAGAGAGAGAGAGAGAGACATGTAATCCTGTTAGTGTGGCTGCCACAATGACAAAAAACAGCTAAACTGAAATCATTTCATAATTGTCAAATGTGAAATGCATATGATTTAGTAAATGTGTTCACATCATTTTGTATACCAAGAGCATGCTACATCCTTGATAACTTTTTTTTTTGTGTTTGTTTGTTTGTTTGTTTTTTCCATCTGCAATGTTTAGGAGGGTAACATTTTTAAAATGATGTGTATCTTAATTTTGGAGAGAATGTTCCAGATATTATGCTGATAGTGTGATTTTCAGTCCTACCCTGCCTGTCTCTGTTTAGAGCCTCCACCTGGTTTTCTGTGATGTTTGACCTGGCCGTCATGGCGGCAAGTTGCACACCTTGAGCTGAAACCAAGAAAAGGAGAAACATGTAAAGAGAAAAGTGAAATACCTCCAATTCCTCTGCAAATAAACAGTTATTGAAACATTTGACAATGAAAAGCAGTTAATGGCAGCTGTCTGAACCAGGATGTAGGCGTCTCGGCTTGTCATAATATCAGTTTTCCCTTTCCATCAGTCCCAAAGTGACAGAGATAGTTACAACTAAACCAGACGTAAGGTGTTCAAATCAGCTGATTAACAATAAAGTAACATTTGAACAAACTCATCACAGACTTTGCACTGTATTCCACTGAAGTGTAGAAAAGTCACGGACAGAGATCACGCACATTTAAGAGCATCAGCTTTCATGTTATTTTTTGAACATATTTTGATTGTAATGACGGTTTAGTCATTGTTCGCTGTTGTTATGAGATGACGTCTGATCTTCACTCAGTACCTTGAAGCTGTGTCTTCAGACTGTCCACCTGAGTCTTCTGTCCCTCCAGTTCTCTCAGTTTTGCTGCTTGTGCTGCAACAAAAACACAACTTTAATAAATTAACCAACCAGTGGAGAAGAATTCATGGGTAAACCCATGGATCTTAGCCTCTATATGCCTGATTTTAATACAACTTTTATTATCCCTGGTTACTGTTTCAGTGCATGTTTATAATTTTTTTTGTTTGTTTGTTTTTTGTTTTTGTTGTTTTTTTGATGTAACAAGCAACACAATGACAAAACACATTACAATCTTGATCTAAGAACTTATTCCAAAAAACAGTCACTTTTCCTTTTCCTTTACTTCATTAGCTGACATTATTTTATTAGACCTTTGTTCTCATTCTACAAGTATCTCATCTCCACCTTCTGTCCAGCCAACATGGCACTCATTTCTCTCAGCGCAGCATGGATGTCAGGTGGACAGGTCTGTTGCTGACAACCCACGGTGAGCTATCTTTGGTCTTTAGGCTGCTAATCCCAAACTTACATATGGTCTAGCTTCGTTCAAACATTACCAGGCACAGTACCTTGAAGCTGTGTCTTCATCTCGTCCACCTGAGTCTTCTGTCCCTCCAATTCTCTCAGTTTAGCTGCTTGTGCTGAAACAAAAACCAAAAAAAATGTTTTAGAACAAAACATTTGCTAAATCTATCTCCTTTTTTTTATTTAAATGACATTTTACTATACCTTTGTTCTCATCCTGCAAGTATGTCATCTCCACCTTCTGCTCAGCCAACAAGGTGCTCATTTCTCTCAGCACAGCATGGATGTCAGGTGGACGGGTCTGTTGCTGATGAGAGGCGTTTGCAGGTTCAGTTCTCTGGGTTTCAGTCTGTTTTCCATGAGGAACGATTTGGTTCCCTTCGTCTGAGTGAACCTGAGCTCCGAACAGAGAGAGGACCAGCAGCAGCAGCTGACAAACCACGGTGATGTCCATTCTCACACTGGCAAATATGCACATGCCTTTATGCTGCTAATCCCAAACCTATATATAGTCTAGCTTTGTTTGGCTTTTTTTTTTCTGTCAGTATTTCTCTGCCAAGTTCTTAGGGCGCACTTGTTCTGCAAGTTTTTGCTCAAGCTGTTCTCTCCCCAACCTGTTTTGGACATTTGCTTAACCACTAACTGTTTGGGTGACTGAGATTTACCAGAAAACCCACAGTATGTTTTTCCTTTTGCTTCCTTAATGAATTGCGATGGGTAATTATATCTGGTTTTGGAACAGCAACAGCACTGACATTTAAGATGCAAAATATCCACTGCGAGATGCCATTCATGTGTGGAATTCCCTTGGATAGCTCAGTTTTTCTCGCTTCACTGAAAATTGATTGTAGATTGTGTGTGCACTGATATTGTATCCCCATGTAAAGCTGGTTTATCACACCGATGAGGTTTTTATCATTTCTTAAATCATGGTGGAGCTATCAGATATGGGCCAGAAAATAGACAGCATCCAGATGAATATATTTCAGTTAGTGTCCATCTCAACTCTTCCCATTAACTGTCAGTGCAACAGCCCCTAATCAAGCCCAAGTGTCTTCTCTGCTAAAGTATCCATGTATGAGACATGCAGCCAGCCTTGGGGGCCGCTTACAACTCATCACCAATGTATCTTAAAGAAGTAGAAGGGTCAATTGAGAACAAGGTTGGACTCAAGGAAACATCAACAGAGAAAAAAATCGAGCAGGCAGTGATTGACAGTGCAATACCCAGAGTAAGTATGGAGAAGAACAATGAACAAGGTAAAAGGAACTTTTTGTAAATGAGATGTTACAAGATAGGAAATGGTTACATGCTACATTTGAACTGCAATCAGGAAACTGGTCAAATAAATAAGTCAGACAACCTCCATTAACTTCCTGGTGTCGTTCTCCCAGGCCTGATCTTTGACATGTGATCTGGTGAAAGTGTCATGAAAATATGTAACCCTGTGTGGGATGAGGTGCTCCAGGGTTGGGCTGGAGCACAAAAAATCTTGGCAGACTTAAAACAAGATACACCAGAAACCAATCTTTAAGAAAAGGTGAGAAAGTATGCATATGTGTTATGTGCTTGGACTGCTCTTACAGATGTCATCATGGTGAAATCTCCATCTGATCCACTGAAAATGGATTGAGGTGACTGTGTGGACTGACTTTGTTTCACATATAAATGACCCTGATATTTCATATTTCATAGGGGTGCTCAGTTTAGCTGCCCCAGAATCAAGGCAATCTTTGGCTCTTTTGTCTCAAGCTTTGAAGAGATGCCAAAGTGACAAAATAAAACTGAACTGTGCAAAATCACATTAATGTTATTCACATGAACAACATTTGGGAATTCAATCTTACATTGAAATGCCATTGAAAGCTGCAACTGAGAATATTTCATTTTTCCCTGATGTCAGAATTTGTAGTGAAGTCATGATTAGTGCTGAATAATGGCCAGAAAGGTTTTTTGTAGATCATTATGATGTTACAGTGAATTTGACCCTTGAAACTTGAAATTTGAATCCAGGATGTGGCATATGAATTCTTGAGTTATGGCCAAATATGTGTTTTGTGAGGTCACTGTGACCTGGAACTTTGACCTTTGACTTCCAAAACCTAATCATTTCATCCTTGAGTCCCTGTGGACATTTGTGCCAAATTTGAAGGAATTCTCTCCAGGTGTTCCTGAGATATCGCATTCACAAGAATGGGACGGATGGACAGAAAATCTGAAAACATAATGCCTCCGGCCATGTTTGTCACTGGCACGGAGCCATAAAAATGTCATAGTTTAAAAAATGGACCCTCTCCATTAGGACATGCTGATCCACATGATCAGGCTTACAGTTTTCAGTCCATTTAAAATTTTAAGTCTGCCAAAGTCGTTAGACAGTGGTTATGTTTGTTGTTTGTTTTGTTGTTTTGTTGTTTTTTTGTGTTTGTTTTTGTGAGCAGGATATCTCAAAAAGCTCTGAACAGATTTGCATGGAACCTGATGGAAAGGTTGATCACGGGCCAAGGAGCTTTCAGATTTAGGCAGCATCATGAAACTTTGTGGAAAGGTCGGTCATGTGGCAAGAAAGCACAAATAAGCTTTTCACAAAAGTATTGGCCAAAGGGAGTGTGGCAGTGGGTTTGATTAACTTTCGGGCATATGACAATTGCATAGTGTCGGCTGAGGTAAGCACACTGATGAACATATTTTTCTAGTTTATAGTGTGATTTATGGCAATCGATGATGAACTATGAATCCATACCTTTGGGTTTGTAAAACTTTACTCTTGAATTACAAACATTGTTGAGGCCAAAATTATTTATGGTTAATTTATAATTCATTTATTTATAACGTTATTTGAAAACAGGTGTTTATGAGAATTTAATTGGTTGTTCATTTGTCCGATCGTTTAGTTAACTGGTTGTTTATTGTTTGTCTGAGCAGCTGTCTGCATTGATTGGAGAGGTGATTTATGACACCTGGGTAGAGATGCAGACAGTGGAGAGTGGGAAGCTGGACAGTTTTTTGACTGCAGAGGACAGACGCAGAACGTTTTGATTGCTTTCTTTTGTTAATCCGCTGAAGTGACTTTTTTTGTTATTATTTAATAAATGGCGATAATGCCAAAGTGACGCTGGATTCGCAGCTGTCTTTTGTTTTGATTGCAAGGCATGGACCC
The DNA here is from genome assembly GCF_902150065.1 of Myripristis murdjan. Taxonomy (NCBI): domain Eukaryota; kingdom Metazoa; phylum Chordata; class Actinopteri; order Holocentriformes; family Holocentridae; genus Myripristis; species Myripristis murdjan. The sequence continues at coordinate 10,144,042 of NC_043986.1, read as the reverse complement.
ACTCAGTAGCGGCTTTTGAAAGTCTGGAAAAGAAGCCGCAACAAACCATGCATTATCATTCTACCTGCAAAGAGAATGGGGCTCCTAATTTGTAAAGAATTCAGATAGAAAGAGAATCCACCAAGTGAGATATTAAGTGCAAAAATATTGCAATGAATCAACCTGATCTCACAGAAATCCGTGAAATGAGCACAACCTCTTAACAACGCATTGCGTGCTCCTGGCACATAACCTGTTATAATTATGTGTGGCCACCACAGAAACAGCGTCCACTGAAAGTCAATTAGGATCCGTGTCGTATGGCCACCACGCAAACGCTGTCCACTGAAAGTCAATTTCATGTGGGTGGTAGTTCATAGATCCCGGAAGTGCAAATTTAATCAAAATAAAATAATAAAATAAAAAATAAAAAATCGCCAGTTTTCTAGACTAGGCCTACCATATTGACCCGCATAAAAGACGACCCTGATTTTAAGATGACCCCTCTTTTTCAAGACCATTTTTGGAAAATAGGCTACTTTTTATATGGACAAAATCTTGTTTGAATAAAAAAGCCACCGGCCTGCATCAGGCGGGTCGGCCGCGGCACCGGCTGGTACCGCGCCCACCCGGTCAGGTCTGCGGGATCTGACAGGTGAGCGGTCAGTGCCGCGGTCGGCCCGCCTGGTGCCATGGCCGGTAGGAGTAGTATCTAACATGGAAGGGCGCAAGCCAGTAATTTCGCCTAGGGCGGCACATAGGCAGAACCGCCACTGTATAGTTTATAATGTCATCATTTTCATATTTTTCTAGTCCACAAAAATCACATTTTAAGCCATTTTGAAATCAATGAACGAAATTTTATTTTAATCTGAAAAACACCGGCGTTACCAAGGCAACGCGCTTCATGCTACCTGGTGACTCCCGGCTTCTCGGCTTCAAAGACGTCACGCCATGGGTGGTGGTTCATAGATCCCGGAAGTGCAAATTTAATCGGCATTCTGAAAAAAAGGTCTGATTATTAGCCATAACGTTGTAACCACCCAAGGCAGACTCACCACGAGCTATGAGGATGTGTAACGATGGCATGTGTCCACAAGTCCCGTATAATATCAACTTTATTTTAAGAAAACACGTTTTATTTGCGATATCATATCACGGAGAAGCACTACATTACCCATAATCCTAGTGTTTATCAGCGACGTGTCTGAATTGACAGCTTTCATCAATAAAGTCAATAAAATCTAATAAAGTGCATGAAAGTTGATAATGCGCTGATATGTTACGCCATTGAACACAACCCTTTCAGTCAGCGAAACAGAGCGGGTGGACAAACCGTGGAAACACGTCAAAAATAGCACTAAAGATTTATATAGTCTATATATATTTTTTTTTTTTTCATAACACATCTTTATTCGTGGTATAAACATAGGCTACATGTTACGGTTATGCTTTTGCTGTTGAAAAACTACCGTATGTATGGTTTTTAAACCTAAATTCACAATGTTTATCCTAACCCGGAAGAGGGGTACCAGAACTACAATTCGTGCAGAGTTGCAACACACAGAGCTTTCCTGCGCCATAGCTTTTGTAGTTCTAACATGTTATGTCTATTATATGAAGTGGTGATCACTAATTTTGCAATCTTAATCAAAGTTTTGGGGTGTGGGAAGAACGCCTGAATGGTCAGATTTTAATTTTTTTTTTCTTAAGATAGTGAAATCATGTTTTTTCCATGTTTTGACACTAGTCGGTGGCGCCCCCTATTGGTTTGCCATCGGACATGATAGTAGAGGTCAAGAGCTTTCCAAAAATGTTGACCCCATGTCTCTACCATATTTTGTTGCTGCACTGTAAGCCTTTAAAAGTGTCTCAGGTGGCCATATTAAGTTAATGGGAAAATCTGAAATATGAAACATTGAGTATTTTATGGGGAAAAAAAGCTTTGAAATGGTCCAAATTGAAAAGTATGACTGTGTATATGACTAACATCAATATTCTAAATAAATTTGGCCATTAAATACCCCCTTAAAGAAGTTTGACTGATTTTATCAAGCTTGGCCCTAAAAGAGGTCTGCAGATGTACACCTGAGACAGCCTTGGCTTGGAGCAAGATGAAAATCAAACTTTGTCACAGAACAACAATGAAGACATCGTTTGAAAGGTCTTGACCTATGGAGTAACATATCTCAGTGTGAGACCAGTGGGCAGTTCCTGCTCCCCACAAGTGCCCTTTGAACCTTGCACCTGAGACACTTTTAAAGGCTTACAGTGCAGCAACAAAATATGGTAGAGACATGGGGTCAACATTTTTGGAAAGCTCTTGACCTCTACTATCATGTCCGATGGCAAACCAATAGGGGGCGCCACCGACTAGTGTCAAAACATGGAAAAAACATGATTTCACTATCTTAAGAAAAAAAAAATTAAAATCTGACCATTCAGGCGTTCTTCCCACACCCAAAAACTTTGATTAAGATTGCAAAATTAGTGATCACCACTTCATATAATAGACATAACATGTTAGAACTACAAAAGCTATGGCGCAGGAAAGCTCTGTGTGTTGCAACTCTGCACGAATTGTAGTTCTTGTACCCCTCTTCCGGGTTAGGATAAACATTGTGAATTTAGGTTTAAAAACCATACATACGGTAGTTTTTCAACAGCAAAAGCATAACCGTAACATGTAGCCTATGTTTATACCACGAATAAAGATGTGTTATGAAAAAAAAAAAATATATATATATAGACTATATAAATCTTTAGTGCTATTTTTGACGTGTTTCCACGGTTTGTCCACCCGCTCTGTTTCGCTGACTGAAAGGGTTGTGTTCAATGGCGTAACATATCAGCACATTATCAACTTTCATGCACTTTATTAGATTTTATTGACTTTATTGATGAAAGCTGTCAATTCAGACACGTCGCTGATAAACACTAGGATTATGGGTAATGTAGTGCTTCTCCGTGATATGATATCGCAAATAAAACGTGTTTTCTTAAAATAAAGTTGATATTATACGGGACTTGTGGACACATGCCATCGTTACACATCCTCATAGCTCGTGGTAAGTCTGCCTTGGGTGGTTATGTAAGGTAGTGACTGAGTCACGTCAGAAGGTGTCGCTGTTGACCGTTATATGCCCTTGATAAACTAGAAATTCGCTGTGGTTTGTCCTTTACAGGACACCGTAGTTTGATTTTTGCTTTAGTTTGTCCCTTACAGGACACCGTAGTTTAAGTTTCGTTTTCCGGCGGGCGCCATTTTCTTTTTATGTTTATTTCCCGCTGTGTGAAGGTAAGCACGGTAAAACGGCTCCCAGTATCACCTAAAATATTTGGATTTATAACACGGCCACATAGTTAATTTGTGGAGATATATATTCTAAATGTGTTTTTATGTTTATTTCCCGCTGTGTGAAGTGCGAAGAATGTGCTGTGCCATTGGTTTGGTGAAAATAAAAAAAAGGGACTCAGCCGCAATCCGAACTCCCTGTGTGTGCGCGCCGTGCTTCTCCTCCCCGCACTACACCCCCCACAAAGTAACATCAAAACACAACGCAGAGTCCAGGGTGTTAGGGGGGCCCCAGCAAAAGCGGCACGGCCGACGAGACGCACACACCACCGGGTTACATCTTTGGTGCCGTGACCGGGATTGTGGCGCTTCGAGACCCAAGAGAGTGTGAGGCTGAGGACAAAACCCTCCTCAGCTACGTTGTATTAAACTGTGTCGTTAACTGAGTGTGCAGTGTGTTGAACTGAGTGACTTTTGCCTTTGCAGTAGTTACCAGAATATTCGCCTTCCTCAACATATCCTTTGAAACCTGAAGTGTGTTTTATTTTGTTGTGTTTTGATGCAAGGACTTTTCATGGTATTCTGAAAAAAAAAAAAAAAAAAAACTGAACTCTTCCTTGAATGGTAAATGAGTGTATTTTGTGTGAAACCTTTCCATAAGAGTAATCTGTGAATAACATTAAGCCAGTTTTGGTGGGTTTATCTCATTTGTATTATTTGTGTGAAATAGAGCTTTGTACTGGACATTTGAGTTTAAAATAAGGTTAATGTGAGTTTTGGTTATGAGAAGATAGCTGTGCCACATTTCACTTTGTTTTTTTTGTTGTACAGTCGTACTTACCCACAAGCATACGCTAAGTAACACACACACTCATTCTACTCTGCCGCTTAAGTTAGGGACAGAGACATTAAAAGAACAGTTAAAATGTTGAGTGACTATACAGACCCTCCAAAGAAGATGGAAACTCACCTTTTGATTGAGGAGGCAACGGCTTGCACCAACACTGTGAACCAACAGCTATCAGTGAGGCCAAAGCAAACCACGCCGTTCACCAGATACGCCGACCCGCAGCTGCAGTACCACACTCCAGCCCGTCAGGCCGGTGGGCAGCCCATGGACTCAGGACTGGCCTCACAGCTCACCCCTTCACCCCCAATGCTGTTACCCTATACTGATCTCCACGCTGCTCCAGCTCATGTGTCTACTACGCGAGGCTCTGGAACCCCAATGCAGGTACCTCCATTCTGCTTTGACACCAGCCCAGCCACGCGACCCAGCACCCAGGCGATCAGATCAGATCACAGGTCACCAAGTGCAACCTTCCAAGTGCTTCAACCGACAGTGCAGGCGACTGCGGCCCCTGCCTTCCTACCACAAGACAGCGTGCATGAACCCACAGCCACCCTGCCACCACACCCCCCCCCCATGTCCCGTCTTCCCAGAGAAACGGACAATACAGCAGCCCCTCATGAACCAACCAGTCCCCTCCCCTTATCCCATGCAGGTCACTCTGCCTAGCTCACAGGTCTACACCAGCTATGCCTATTCCACACCTGCAATCCAAGTTCCCATGCCAAGTTTCCTAACACCACAGCCAATGAACATTATGAATAACCCCCCTGCAGCTGAGCAGACCACCCAAACTTCAGAGTATGGACAGACCCCTCAGTTGCATACGTCACAAGCAGCTGTCCCCTCCTCCCAGGCTCCCCTGCACTCATCTGCCACCGGTGCATGGGGCCCCAGTGTAATCACACCCACCCCCCTGAATATGACTCATGCAGCTTCTGACCCCACAGTTCCTCCTCACGGCCCCGCTCCAGTACATCCATCAAGGCCTGTTTCAGACCCTCAAGCCAGCATGTACCCCAATACATTTCCCCAACTCACCCCCCTCCCTCCATACTACACCCAGCAAGTGCAAGCACCATTAAATGCCCCAGTCAGAGCCGTACCCAACCCAAGCCTCCCACCAGCTGCCTATGGCGGTTTCTTACAGACTCATCAGGTGAAGAATGTCCAAGTTTTTACGGGTAATGCGGATAGCAAGATGCTTGTGGAGGACTGGATTCGTGACATGCAGTACCTCCTGGAGGCGATAGAGCTCCCCATTCACCTCCGCTTTTCCACTGTTGTGCGTCACCTGAGCGGTGAAGCCAGAAAGCTGGTTTTGAACTTGCCCCCCCCGGACCAAACCCCTGAAAAAGCATTTGAAGAACTGAGGGCAGAGTACGGTGACACTCAAGGCTCTTTGGACCCCCTAGCCGACTTCTATGAGCGTAGCCAGAGATCGGGGGAGTCTGCTTGCTCATATGCTATAGCATTAGAGGCAACATTGCGAGCTGTGGAAGAAAGCCAACGAGGCGGCAAGCCTTTCCCTGACCGTGACAGTAAGCTCACCCGGCAGTTCTTAAGAGGACTTAGTGATGAGGAAGTGTATGCAAGGATTTCACCCATGAAGCCCCGGCTCCTGAGCTTCCGGGAGCTGCAAGCTGAACTCAGAAATCTATCTAAAGAAACAAATAAGTTCCAGTCACAACACAGGCCAAAGAAAACTTATGCTCAGGTCCATGTTACATCAGAGAGTAGTACAAATGTGAAGACAGAAAAGACAAAACACACGTCAGAGTGGTCAGAGCTAACAGAACTGGTCAAGAAATTAGCGCTTAGCCAAGAGGAACAGATGGCCAAATTGACTCACCTTGAATCAAGAATTGCTGCTCCATCCTCAGTCCCCCCACCAAGAGTCCAGCCACCCCCTGGAGCTACAACTCAGACCTCAAGTGTTACATGCCACCGGTGTGGCAAACAAGGACATATAGCCCGTGTTTGCAGAGCAGTGTTCCCAGATCCCAAACAGGCATGGGCTCACAGACCTCAGCCCTTGGCCCCCACAGAGGAAAACACACCCCGCTCAGCTCGACCTTTAAACGGCTAGAGCCCATGGTAATCGGGGCTACCATGGGTGAGCTGCAAGACCCCCTGCTGCGAGAGAGCAAAACTGGTGATGGAAGAGAGGACACTCCCTTAGTGGGCCCCAGGAACGAGGGTGAGGTAGAGGTTAATGGAATGAAGTGCAGGGCTCTCATTGACTCTGGCTCTCAGATAACAAGTATTACCCACAAATACTGGCGCAACCACCCTGCCCTGCAGGAACAAAAGCTACAGCCGTCAAAAATACCCATAGAAGGTGCAGCAGGTCAGAGTGTACCCTATTATGGTGTCCTGCGCATTAACCTGAAAGTGTTGGGCAAAGAGTTCATGAGTGTGCCAGCTTTTGTTGTTCCTGATTCAGAGTATCGCTCCTCTGTCCCTCTACTCGTGGGAACTAACGTCCTCCGTGCCTCCAGAAGCCACCTCCAAGCAACCTATGGTCAGCAGTTCCTTCACCATATCAAGGAGAGACATCCAGAGTGGTACCCCGCTGTGGTGGAAATTGGGAGCACCGAGCAAAGTGGAACGGATGACATGGTGGGCCCTGTTGTGTACACTGGCCGCAAAATACACATTCCTGTGGGAAAAGAGATGGATTTAATGTGTAGGGTCAAAGCTGGTCCACAAAGGAAGACATACACAGCCCTGATTGAAAGTCAATCCTCTCTGCGGCTCCCCCAAGACCTCCTAGTAGCCAAAGTGCTTGCTGATGTTAAGAAAGGTTACGCCCCTGTCAGAGTGATGAACCTGTCCCAGCATGCTATTACTATTAGGCCACACACGCATCTGGCCAATGCCTTTCTGGTGGAGGGTGTGGTGGACTTTTCAGAGAAAAAGCGGGGCGAATGTCATGATGGTGAAAACAAAGAGCCGTGCCTGAGTCTTGACCATGTAGTGACAAGTTGCGGGGTGGACCTAAGTGAAGCAGCGGTGGAGAATGAGCACCAGCGCTCCCTCCTTAAAGAGCTTCTGGAGAGGAATGTCAGCGTGTTCTCCCAGCATCCCATGGACTATGGCCACACAAAGACGGTGCAACATGAAATCCCTCTAGTTGACTCCAAGCCGTTTCGGCTCCCATATCGTAAAATCCCCCCTTCACAGTGGCAAGATGTGAGAAAGTTGTTGACAGAGATGGAGGCAGCAGGAGTCATCAGGCCCAGTAAGAGCCCATATGCCTCACCTGTTGTGATTGTGACCAAGAAAGACGGATCACTAAGACTATGTATTGACTACCGGAAGTTAAACTCCTGCAGCACGAGAGACGCCTTCCCACTGCCCAGAATAGAGGAGGCCCTGGAGGCTCTGGGGCAGGCAAAGTATTTCTCTACACTTGACCTCACATCTGGTTATTGGCAGGTAGAGGTGGCAGAGCATGACAAACACAAGACGGCGTTCAGCACTCCCATGGGGCTGTTTGAGGCCAACAGAATGCCTTTTGGACTGCAGAACGCTCCCTCCACCTTTCAAAGGCTCATGACCTGCTGCTTTGGGGATCTGAACTTCACCCACCTCCTGATCTATCTGGATGATCTCATCATATTCTCTAAAACCTTTGATGAGCATCTTGAGAGACTGCAGCTGGTGTTCGATCGGCTTCTGGAGCACGGCTTGAAGTTAAAACCCTCCAAATGCCAGCTAGTGAGAAAAGAGGTACAGTATTTGGGTCACTTGGTGTCTGCTGAGGGGATCCGGACAGACCCGGAGAAAATCAGCAGGGTTAAGGACTGGGTGAGGCCCACAAATCGTAAGGAAGTGCTGCAGTTTCTGGGATTCACTGGATATTACAGACGTTATGTGCATGGCTACTCCGTCTTAGCTGCCCCTTTATACCGCCTCACTGTGGGTGACCCCAGAAAGAAGAAGAGAGGGGGAAAGAAAAGCTTGGAGCCTGACCCACCTTTCTTGTGGACTAATGAGTGTGAGGAGGCATTTCAGGCCCTAAAAGAAAAGCTGACGACCGCGCCGGTGCTGGGCTATCCTGATTACAGCTTGCCCTTTGTCCTTCAGACTGATGCCTCTGGAGAGGGGCTTGGTGCCGTTTTGGTTCAGGTTCAGGGTGTAGCAGAGAGGGTCATAGCTTTTGCCAGCAGAGGTTTAAGTCCAGCTGAGACAAGGTATCCTGCACACAAACTCGAGTTCCTTGCGCTGAAGTGGGTGGTGACAGACAAGTTTTATGACCACCTGTATGGGCGTAGATTCTCGGTCCTGACAGACAACAACCCTCTCAAGTATGTGATGTCAACAGCAAAGCTGGATGCTACGGGCCAGCGGTGGGTGTCTCGGCTGTCTGCCTTTGATTTTGATGTCCAGTATCGAAGGGGACAGAGCAACGCGAACGCTGATGCACTCTCCCGTATGCCCAACCAGGAAGTCACACAGGTCCTACATACATGCCCTCAACAGGTGAAGTTCAGTGAGCAGAGGCAGCGCGTGGGACAACCCACCGAGGAATCAGAAAGCTCCTCAGGCCAGAACACCCCTACCTCTGAGGAAATTGTGTCTCAACCCCCTAGACCCAGTGAGCCCTACAGGGATGTTGGAATGGAGTCACTGCCTGCCATGACAAAACAGGAGATCCGTGCGGGGCAGAAGGAGGATCCTGTCATCGGCCCTGTTTTGCACTATAAGAGTCTGAACCAAAAGCCAAGCCGCTGTGAGAGAGTCAGTGGTGGGGGGCAGGTGGGCCTTCTCTTAAAGGAGTGGAGGAGGTTAGTGATAAGGGATGGTATTATGTACCGCCGTATCCGAGACTGTCAAAGGGGAGTAGTGGAGCAACTTGTACTGCCAGAGAGGCTGCGTGCATCAGTCAAGACTGCTCTTCATGATGACTCAGGGCACTTAGGTTTAGAGAGGACAGTGCAAATGATCAGAGAGAGATTCTACTGGCCACGGATGTTCCAGGAAATCAAGGCCTGGTGTGAGCAGTGTGAGAGGTGCTGCCTCAGGAAGACGCCAACTGCAGGCGTCAGGGCTCCCCTGGTCAGTATTCACAGCAGTGCCCCCATGGAGCTTGTGTGTGTGGATTTTTTGAATCTGGAGAAGTCAAAAGGTGGCATAGAAAATGTGCTCATTGTTACAGATCACTTCTCACGCTACGCGCAAGCCTATCCCACTAAAGATCAAAAAGCCAGCACAGTGGCGAAGGTGCTGTGGAGAAACTTTATCTGCAGGTTTGGCTTCCCTGCAAAATTGCACGCCGACCAAGGGCGAAATTTTGAAAGTGCTATTGTGAAGGAGCTGTGTAAGTGTACTGGCATCACTAAGACTCATACAACCCCCTACCACCCCCAGGGCAACGGGACCACTGAGAGGTTCAACCGCACCCTCATGAACATGCTTGGGACGCTAGAGCCTCACTTGAAGCCGCGGTGGCATGAGTATGTGGATGCGATGACGCATGCCTATAACTGCACACGTCATGATTCGACTGGATACACACCATACTACCTGATGTTTGGCAGGCATCCCAGGCTCCCCATCGACCTGGTTTTTGGGCTCCAGACCACTAATGAGTCTTGTGAATATAGTGAGTATGTCCAGACTCTGCGGGACTGTTTGTCACAGGCCTATGCCCAGGCTAATCAGACCTCTCACCAGGCCAAGGGACAACAGAAAAAATATTATGATCAGAAAGCAAAGAGTCCAGTCTTCAGCCCAGGTGATAGAGTCCTTGTTAAAGTGTGTCATGTGGAAGGGCGGCAGAAACTGGGAGACAAGTGGGAGTCTCGGCCATACATTGTGGTGAAAAAGCAGCCCAGCATACCTGTTTATGTGGTGCGATCAGAGAATGGAGACACAGAGAGGGTGGTTCACCGCAACCTCCTTACACAGTGTATGTTTCTTCCTGTGGAGCAGGCTGGCGAGGCGACAATGGAGGAGGTTGAGCCGGACACAATGGAGGACTGGGAGATGGAGGATACAGTGGACATGGGAGAACAGACTGGTGAAGTGGCAAGAGAAGAGGTTGCATCAGATGCAGCCGAGGAGTGGGAGGTTGACCACTCAGAGGAAATTGTGGAGAGTGCAACAACAGTGACAACAAATGGACAGGATGAACACACAGGGATAGAGGAAGGACAAATGAGTGAAGGAGGAGAGGAAAATGGATCTGCCAGAGGCACCGACTCGTCTTCTGGACCCAGCACTCCGAGGAGGAACTTGCCGAGAAATCGTCGTCCCCCACAGAGACTGTCATATGAGACACGAGTCATGGACTCTGAGGACCAGCAGAAGATAGAAAGGGGATGGAAGTTGTGGCAAAGGGCCAAAGCAAGAAAGGCCGCACGACAAAGTTGATACACTCACTTAGATAGTAGATACACATACACATTTATTATGCCACATGGTTATGCATTTCTCAAATGTTTTATTGTGACTGTTCTTATTGTTTGTGTTTACTGAATGGCTCTTGTTTAATTTTTCTGTTGGTTTGATGACTGGGACGCCATCACTTAAAGAAGGGGTGGATGTAAGGTAGTGACTGAGTCACGTCAGAAGGTGTCGCTGTTGACCGTTATATGCCCTTGATAAACTAGAAATTCGCTGTGGTTTGTCCTTTACAGGACACCGTAGTTTGATTTTTGCTTTAGTTTGTCCCTTACAGGACACCGTAGTTTAAGTTTCGTTTTCCGGCGGGCGCCATTTTCTTTTTATGTTTATTTCCCGCTGTGTGAAGGTAAGCACGGTAAAACGGCTCCCAGTATCACCTAAAATATTTGGATTTATAACACGGCCACATAGTTAATTTGTGGAGATATATATTCTAAATGTGTTTTTATGTTTATTTCCCGCTGTGTGAAGTGCGAAGAATGTGCTGTGCCATTGGTTTGGTGAAAATAAAAAAAAGGGACTCAGCCGCAATCCGAACTCCCTGTGTGTGCGCGCCGTGCTTCTCCTCCCCGCACTACACCCCCCACAAAGTAACATCAAAACACAACGCAGAGTCCAGGGTGTTAGGGAGGCCCCAGCAAAAGCGGCACGGCCGACGAGACGCACACACCACCGGGTTACAGTTACAACGTTATGGCTAATAATCAGACCTTTTTTTCAGAATACCGATTAAATTTGCACTTCCGGGATCTATGAACCACCACCCACGGCGTGACGTCTTTGAAGCCGAGAAGCCGGGAGTCACCAGGTAGCATGAAGCGCGTTGCCTTGGTAACGCCGGTGTTTTTCAGATTAAAATAAAATTTCGTTCATTGATTTCAAAATGGCTTAAAATGTGATTTTTGTGGACTAGAAAAATATGAAAATGATGACATTATAAACTATACAGTGGCGGTTCTGCCTATGTGCCGCCCTAGGCGAAATTACTGGCTTGCGCCCTTCCATGTTAGATACTACTCCTACCGGCCATGGCACCATGCAGGCGGGCCGACCGCGGCACTGACCGCTCACCTGTCAGATCCCGCAGACCTGACCGGGTGGGCGCGGTACCAGCCGGTGCCGCGGTCGACCCGCCTGATGCAGGCCGGTGGCTTTTTTATTCAAACAAGATTTTGTCCATATAAAAAGTAGCCTATTTTCCAAAAATGGTCTTGAAAAAGAGGGGTCATCTTAAAATCAGGGTCGTCTTTTATGCGGGTCAATATGGTAGGCCTAGTCTAGAAAACTGGCGATTTTTTATTTTTTATTTTATTATTTTATTTTGATTAAATTTGCACTTCCGGGATCTATGAACTACCACCCACATGAAATTGACTTTCAGTGGACAGCGTTTGCGTGGTGGCCATACGACACGGATCCTAATTGACTTTCAGTGGACGCTGTTTCTGTGGTGGCCACACATAATTATAACAGGTTATGTGCCAGGAGCACGCAATGCGTTGTTAAGAGGTTGTGCTCATTTCACGGATTTCTGTGAGATCAGGTTGAATGAATTTACCCTCAAATTTAGGTAAACTGGACTTTACAGGCCCTAATCATCCAATGAACACATTCATAAATCATATTTCTATTGAGGAAAATAGATGATAGAGTAGCCTTTGTGATGTTTCTAGATTGTGTTTTTATAATCAAATGTGTTACATGAAAGGCTCATCTGTCCATGTGTGCAAGTGTAGGACTGGAGCACAAACTGCACCAGGAAGCTTTTAAACATTTGATCTGAAAATCCCCCTTGTCTTAATCATTGTACTTCCCCATACTTACCCTGGGTATGGCACTGCCAGTGTCAGACTGCTGGATTTATTGTTCTGTTAGTGTTAAGTGTTTTTAGTGTGAACACAGCTACTTTTCCCTTTCCATCAGTCCCAAAGTGACAGTGATAGTTACAACAAAACCAAACAGAAGGCGTTCAAATCATCTGATTAACAATAAAGTAACATTTGAACAAAGTCATCATAGACATTGCACTGTATTCCACTGAAGTGTAGAAAAGTCATGAACACAGTTCATGCACATTAAAGAGCATCGGCTTTCATGTTATTTTTTGAACATATTTTCATTATAATGACAGCTCAGCAATTTGTTCACTGTTGTTATGAGATGACGTCTGATCTTCACTCAGTACCTAGCTGTGTCTTCAGGCCGTCCACCTGAGATTTCTGTCCCTCCAATTTAGCTGCTTGTGCTGCAACAAAAGTTAAAACTTTCATAAATGAAGTAAGAATTAAAGTGGATTTTAGGAGAAAACCAGTAGATCTTGGCCAAAGCATCAGTCATTGTTCACTATTGTTATGAGATGACGTCTGATCTTCACTCAGTACCTTGAAGCTGAGTCTTCAGGCCGTCCAATTCTCTCAGTTTAGCTGCTTGGGCTGCAACAAAAACACAACTTTAATGAATTAACCAACAAGTGGAGAAGAATTCATGGGAAAACCCATGGATCTTAGCGTGCCTATGTCTGATTTTAATGCAACTTTTATTATACCTGGTTACTGTTTCAGTGCATGTTTATAGCAAAAATATTTGATCTAACAAGCAGCATAATGACAAGACACATTACAGTCTTGATCTAAAAACTTATTATAACAAAACATTTGCTAATGCTATCACCTTTTTTCATTATCTGACATTTTTCTATACCTTTTTTCTCATCCTGCAAGTCTCATCTCCACCTTCTGTTCAGCCAACAAGGCGCTCATTTCTCTCAGCACAGCATGGATGTCAGGTTGGCAGGTCTGTTGCTGATGAGAGGCGTTTGCAGGTTCAGCTCCCTGGGTTTCATTCTGTTTTCCTTGAGAAATGATTTGGTTCCCATCTTCTGAGTGAACCTGAGCTCCAAACAGAGAGAGGACCAGCAGCAGCAGCAGCTGACAAACCACGGTGATGTCCATTCTCACACTGGCAAATATGCACATGTGTTTAGGCTGCTAATCCCAAACCTATATATAGTCTAGCTTTGTTTGTCTTTTTTTTTTTTTTTTCACAAGAGTTGTGTTAGTGATACTGTCAGTATTTCTCTGCCAAGTTCTCAAGGCCCACTTGTCCTGCAAGTTTTTGCTCAAGCTGTACTCTCCTCAACCTGATCCATCATGAAAGTCCATATTTCCTTGTGAGATCAGAAAAAGCCCAGAGAAAGAAAGCACACTGAATCATGTTTGAACTATAACAGAAATATGATTTATGAATAGCTAAGAACTGGATTGTTGCTCCTTCTTAATGCTTTGGACCTTTGCTTAACCAAAAAATCCTCTTTTTTTTTTTTTTTTTTTTTAAATACATCCCTAATCATGTAACAAAATTTTAATTAAGACTATTAATATTTAAAATGATCACTTTTATAAAATCATGTCCGACAAGTTTGTGAATGACAGACTCTTCAGTTTCTACTGTATCAAATAAAAATTTCAGATGGTAAACATTAAACTAATGCCTAATGTGCTATTTCATGGAAAATTCATAGGACCAGAGATAATACAAATTTATCATCAGTCACTAGCAATTTACTACCTTCAAACTGTCAGTTTACGATCCCATCACATTCATCTGTGACCAGATTTCATACCTGCAGTGAAAACTTTAATTATTTGATTTGAAATGAGGATTCCTAAACTGACAAAAAATTAATTGACCTCAGTTCAGTGAAGATTTTCGAATCATCTTACATATTACAGTACATTTATCTGTTCAAACATTATCATTTGCATGTGCAGATGTTATGGTGATGGTTTCTTTGCTGACCTAGGCTTTTTGTTTGGCTGACCGAGATTTACCAGAAAACCCAAAGTATTTTTCTCCTTTTGCTTCCTTAATGAATTGTGATGGATAATATCTGGTTTTGGATCAGCAACAGCACTGATATTTAAGATGCAAAATATCCACTGTGAGATGCCATTCATGTGTGAAATTCTCTTGGACAGCTCAGTTTTTCTTGCTTCACTGAAAACGGATTGTAGATTGTGTGTGCGCTGATATTGTATCCCCATGTAAAACTGGTTTTTCACACCGATGAGGTTTATATTATTTCATATCATCAAATCTGCAACCCAACAATTCGGTTCAAATGTGGGTCAGCAGTGCTTTTTGACGGCCTACATTAGAAAATGGAGGTGCATCTAAAGATACTGCCTTACAATGAAAGCCATTAATCTGGACTTGCTTGGCTTCCAATGCTATATTGATTAATCCCAACAGTCAACTTACAGAATGTGTCTTACCAGAATGTAAATTCCATTTACAGGACATTACACAACTTGTTTACAGACAGTCATTAAATCATAAACACCATGGATAAGGAGCACAAACCTGGAATGAATGGAGCCCCTGGTACACTGGTAGGTTTTCAGCTGCACTCTTCCCTTGGAGACTCTTCTGGTCTCTGTGTAAAGCGGCACACCTGGAGGCTGAATGTTGCCACATGCTGTTTCTGGGTCCTCAGATGTGCTGCATCCACACAGTGTCAGTCAGAGGGACACTGAGCCAGTCATTCCCTTTGCTGCTCATGAGCTTGTAATGGAAATTTACTGCTCATGTTTGCTTAGTTAGTATGCCGTTGATGACCTTTGTTACACCTAGGCAATGTCTACGTTCCTGCATTAGGTTCCTGTTTTTAATTAGTAATTTTTTAATAAAGTAATTTCTATGCTTCTATTTCTATTCCTACACTTGTATTTCCTTTGTGATAAACCCAGGCATGTGCAGCGCCTATGCCCCGACAATGGCTCCGATCTGCACGCGTGAACTTTTGATGAACTCTTTTTTTTCTAGGAACTTGAACTCTTGACTCTGAAGAGCTTGAACTTTTGACTTGTCTCCTTTACCCAATTTGGAAATGGCACCCGCCATCTGCATTCAGACAGGATGCAGATGTGTTGAACTATTGTATGATATTTTCTGTATAAATGTCTCTGCTTGTAACCACTCTGCGGGACTTCCCTGCAGACTGCCTTGCATTCTGCTTGGTTCTCCTCTTCAGCGCTGAATAATAAAAATACACAAAGACAACTTATTGATTCCAGATCCTTAATTTAACTATCTAAGAGAAAAATCCATGACAAGCTCCCCTAAGAGCTGATCAAGGAGGAGAATGCTCTGCTCTGCAACACCAGCTCAGTCTTGGTGATGTGGTGGTCCATCTGCCTCTCGGTCACCACAGGTCTGTTTTTCTGCATCAGCTGCACCCTCTCAGCCCCTCTCAGCAGAGAGGGGCATCATCTGCATCCCACTCAAAAATGCGTGGTGACATGCGTGCCATAAAGGTGGGGTACAGTTGATGGGTGTCGGTGGTGCACTCTACTACCAGACACCACGTGAAGTGCTACATGTCTCAATGAACAATGAGATCCAGCCACCCGCTGAAGCACTCCTTCAGTTTGGTCTCTCCCACTTCCTTCCAGCAGCCACAGTCCACATCAGCTTCTTAGTGATCTAAAAATATAAATGAATAAATGCAGTATTAGAACAGCTTCATCTGGACTTACTAATTATAGATTATAAAATAAAATAAAATAAAAAAAAATCAACAATTCAACAGACACTCAAACATCAGAAAGGTGTTTGCACATTGGTGAACACAACCACTAGATGGCCACAGAGAGGCTTTGAGCAAATGCTTGCATAACAAACATATAACAGAGAATATGGAATAAACTGTACAGTGTTTTGTATATTGTATAGTGTCACCTGATGCACGCACAATTCATCTCAAAATAAGAAGACAAACTATTTTAAACATCTGAGATGATGTCAAGGTTTGTAGGTTTTAAGGTAAATTATTCTAGTCTGAAGGAGCATTAAACATAAATACTGTCTTTCCAATTGCTTTTCTGACTGTAGGAACGGATAAATATTGCGTAGAATGCTTCAAATGATATGCTGAGTAATAATGGTATATCACAGTCTAATATTCACCATACTTGAAGACCTGGACTTTACTCTTGATATTGTTATGTTCTCTCATACCCATCAACACATACAAGAGAAAACTAACAGACTATGAAAACATGAAGGACAAATTGGACTGAACATCAACAACAAAAAAAAACACAAATTATGACCCTGAATATCAGAAACCAGCCACCAGTCATGTTAGGCGAATGAGAGCTGCCCAGTACTACCACCTTGACACATTTGGGCGGTGCAGTGAATGTAAATGGTGGGGCAAAGGCTCCAATCTGTCAAAGACTCTGAAAGGCAAAGACAGCCTTTAAGAACTTGCAAGCTGTCTGGAGATCAGGTCACGATCTGAACTGAACTCCAGCTATGCAAAAACTGTGCCCTGCCAATACTCCTGGACGGGTCAGAGAGGATGACAGAGCTCATCTACAGAAACTGTCTTCCTTCCACACAGGGAGTTTGAGCAGGATCCTAAGGATCTAACGGCCACAGTAAATTTTAAACCAGGACTTCTTTAATAGATACCAACAGGAGGACACTGACTACAAAGATAAAATGGAAATTTTTAGGCCATGGCCTCCACAGGGACTCTTTTGGACACCTGAGGGGACACGGAAGGCGAACTGTGGACGTGAACATGAAATAGTATCATCAAACCTGGGGCTGCTTGCAGGAAAAGCTTCATTGCTGCCCTTCACACCAGTGGGAGTTACAGTAAGTAAGTAAATAAGTAATGTCTCAGACACTGCAAATGATCAGTATTGGGGGAATTGGGTTACATAATGCATTATCTAATAATCTTATTTATCTGAGTAACATAATGCAGCAGTGCAACGAGTTACTGCTTGAAAAGTAGTACTATTATTGTAGTTATTCTAATGTACAGGAGTTAACAGAAATTAGATACAACCAATACTTCAGTGCTCGTGAATATTACTCATCCTCACGGAAAGCTACAAAGAAATACTTATCCACTGAGCACTCAGATGTGCAAGATGTTTTGGGTTGCATGATGGTCAAAATCTTTTTAATTAATGATATTGTATTAATAAGTAGCTCTAACATAACCTACACATCCATGTTTATTTTGGTTTTTCATGAGTTTGTGCAGACTTGGCCACCTGAGTCCTGATTATGTGTTCTCAGACAGTTAAGAGGTTTTTGTCGCTTAAGAGAGACTTGATGAACAACTTTACCTTTAGAGGTGGGAGAAAAAATCAATTTTTAGATGCATCGCGATGCAGACGTGGGGCAAGCCGGCATCGATGCATTAATGTCAATAATCGATGCTTATGAAATGATTAAAAAACGCAGAACTGAAGTATATGAGCAGCATCTAGCCGGGCAGTTACATCGTGGAAAAAAAAACGCAGAACCTAAGTGTGGGAAAGCAGCGTCCCTCCGGGCAATTACAGGTGTCACTATCCGGCTCACAGATCATGACAAACAAGAGGAGAGTCACGGAACTATAATGTTCAAACGAATAATTTATTTACAGAAAGATATAACTAAGGATAAACATAATAAAATGAGGCGTGTAAAGTAGGAAGATCAGTGTGTCTGCTGATGAATGCATGTGTGTGTGTGTGTGTGTATGTGTATGTGTATGTGTGTGTATGTGTGTGTGTGTGTGTGTGTGTGTGTGTGTGTGTGTGTGTGAGAGAATGTATGTAAACTCAAAACAAAAGGCCGTAGCCAAACCAAACAAAAAGAACCCAGGACCCAGGCAGGACAGTCTGGTCAGCAGGAGAGGAGGGAGAGGGAATGGTTTAAGACCGCAGCTTTTATGGGGTTGTAAGGGAGACTGGCCAGGTGCTCCCGATCACCTTTGATGCAATCCCCGCCCACCTGATTACCTGCAAGGACAGATGAACAAGACAACACAAGGGAAAACAAGGCAGGCCATACAGGCAGACGGCCGTCACACAACAGAAAACAGTCACGTCCCCTGCGTTCCAAATCGCATACTTATACTTTTTACTTTTAGTATGTACTGCAGCTGCACTTACAAAGTATGTAGCTTAGTATGAAATATGCATACGAATGCATACTATTGGGACACACTACAATTGTCCTCCCTGACCTCCGACCCTCTTGCTCACTCCGTAGCGCCACATTTGAATGTTGTTGTCAAAATGCAGCGCTGTTTCATACTGCGCTGTCGTCTGTCATATTTCTGATCTTCTGTCTTCCTGTCGCTTCTGCTGTCACTGAGCGAGGTGAGTGCCATGTGTGTGTTTTGTTGCCGTCCGTATGTGGGCGTGGCTTGTATACGCAACTCAGTCAGTGTGATGTAATGTCCGCTGCGCAAAGGATTGTGGGTCAGAATGGCCAGAGAACCATGCTGAAATGCATACTGCTAAATCTGACCAGATGTAGTAGAGCATCCCGGTACTCTTGGCATACTGCATCTGACATACTATGTATTGGGACATACTAATTCTTTTTTCCCCTACGAAATAGTATGGTAGTATGATTATTGTAACGCAGGGGTCAAGATAGCTGAACGAGCTGAAAGAAACATCAAACCGGCACCCTCTGCATTAAAAGTGAGTGTTTGGAAACATTTCGGATTTTATGAAGAGGAAGGGATAAAAGACCTGGATAAGAGCCAAACAGTGTGTAAGTTATCTCACACAACACTGAAATATTTTGGCAACACGAAATTACAGTAAATAACAGTAAATTAATTATTTAGCATTCTTTTTAGTCATAGTTCACTACAAATACACCTTGTTTTAGTTGTCGCACAGTAAAAAAAAAAAAACAAATTGTCTGAAAAATTATACAAAAAAATGATTCAATGACAATCATAAAAATATGCATCAAGATGCATCAAGATGCATCGATAATCGCTTTATTATTGCATCGTTGCCCTCATAATCATAATCAAATCAAATCGTGAGGTGGCCAAAGATTCCCAGCTCTAATTTCCTCCAACCAAAAAATTGAACAGGGGTTATGTTTCCACCCCTTTCCATTAATCTGTCTGTCTGACTGTATGCTTGTCAGCAGGATATCTCTAAACATTCGGAACGGATTTACATTCAACTTTGTGGAAAAACTTTGTGAGATATGGAAGAACTGATTCCTTTCTCATATCAGTCGGAGAAAGGAAGGTGTGGTAGCTGATGTGCTTAACTTTTGATGAATATCCAACATGATGAACGGCCATATCTTCAAAACTAGTGTTCGCCAGGTCTGCACTCTGGCTTTATAGTTTAGTGTCTGTATCTGAGATTATCAATAACAAATCACATGTTGGACTTGTCAGCGTAACTTTCTGATAGTGAAAGTAATATTAAGTAGTATTAGCCACAATATACAGACAGTAAAGAAAATATTGTATTACTAAATATTTATAAGCTACTGTATGAGTTTCCATACTACATATACAGTGGTATGGAAGTTCCCATATACAGCAAGTGAGTATTGTAAGTTGAGAAAATAAGTTAAAGACAGTAATAATGAGACATAATCACACTTTTTTTAATGATGAGTGATACGTAATAGTATGTTACATTTTGAAACTAGTTTCCTCAACACTGCACATCACATATTAAAAAATGAATGAGTAAAAATTGCATTACACCCAGGGAGACTTGGATCATTTGCAAGGGACATCATGATCACTGTTGACTTGTTTTAACTGCAGAGCGATCAGACATGGGTCAGAAAAAAAAAAAAAAAAAAAAAATCTCCTCTGAAAGTTAAATATAAAATGAGTGCCTTTTTACATTTATCATTATATTTCAACTGAGCAGAGGAAATGATTTTTTTTTTTGTCCAAAATGATCATATAATTTATTATTGCCAGTGTAATTACCATAAACGCAAAGCTGTAAAATGTGAAGGCACCATGAACAAAATATAAACTTATTATTATAAACTCCACAAGAACACTGACATAATGCCATGTCAAGACACTCTTAGGTCTATAAATTCAAAAATCATAAGAATTAAGTAGAATTAAGATAACATCAATGATTTGAATTAGGTAGAATTAAGATATCATCAGTAATTTATGTCTAACTTAAAATATGTTTTAAAAAAACAAATAAACAAACAAATACACTGCTTCCTCTCACACGGTGAACAGCAGATGACCACTGAAGGTGCTGTGGTGATTTTGATTGTCATATATTCTTGTGTTTTGACAGAGACGCAGAAACACAACATCTCCAACTTCTAGAAGCAGTGAAGCGCCATTAGAGGAAGTCCCATAGTGAGATGGTTGATGTTCATATGCAGTAAATATATGTTGTCCATTTTTGACCAAGACAGCACACGAGGCATGAGAAGAATGTCCAAATGCACCCACGTAGAACTTGAAGTGGTAAACACCTCTCACTGGTGCGATGAAAAAACCTGCAGAACAATTTTGATGTTTTTAAACGGAGAGTGGACTGATGCAGCTCCTGCCAAACAACAAACAGGGTGTTTGGCATTACAGTGGCTAAAAATCACTTTTATTTCTGAAATTTGTAGAATACCTGTGTTTGGGTTGTAGGCATTCCCGATGTTAGTGACGACGTATCTGAAGACCAGAGGGGTGAGTGTGTTAAATGGTCCGACGTATCCAGAGCCTGAAGCCCGAAGAGAGGCTGAGAAAGCCACCTGTTTGACTGAGAGAGAGAGAGAGAGAGAGAGAGAGAGAGAGAGAGAGAGAGAGAGAGAGAGTGAGTGAGTCACGTAATCCTGTTAGTGTGGCTGTCACAATGACAAAAAACAGCTAAACTGAAATCATTTCATAATTGTCATCTGTGAAATGCATATGATTTAGTCTGTGTTAACATCATTTTGTATACCAAGAGCATGGTACATCCTTAACAGCTTTGTTTTATGTGCTTGTTTTTGTTTTTCCATCTACAATTTTTAGGAGGGTAACATTTTTGAAATGATGTGCATCTTAATTTTTGAAAGAATGTTCCAGATATTATGCTGATAGTGTGATTTTCAGTCCTACCCTGCCTGTCTCTGTTCAGAGCCTCCACCTGATTCTCTGTGATGTTTGACCTGGCCGTCACAGCGGCAAGTTCCACTGCTTGAGCTGAAACCAAGTAAAGGAGAAAAATTAAAAAAGAAATTCTGACATACCTCCAATTCCTCTGCAAATAAACAGTTATTGAAACATTTGACAATGAAAAGCAGTTAATGGCAGCTGTCTGAACCAGGATCTAGGCGTCTCGGCTTGTCATCGTATCAGTTTTCCCTTTCCATCAGTCCCAAAGTGACAGAGATAGTTTCAACAAAATCAGACGAAAGGCGTTCAAATCATCTGATTAACATTAAAGTAACATTTGAACAAACACATCATAGATTTTGCACTGTATTCCACTAAAGTATAGAAAAGTCAAGAACAAAGATCATGTACATTTAAGAGCATTGGCTTTCATGTTATTTTTTGAACATATTTTGATTGTACGTAAGTAGAGTACAGCAAGTCAACTGGATTTAAGTAGTAGTTGACTTGCTCTACTCTACTTACATATAATGACCTGGATGACTGAGAATCTTCATAGACATTTTGATTGTAATGACAACTCAGTCATCATTCACTGTTGTTATGAGATGACGTCTGATCTTCACTCAGTACCTTGAAGCTGAGTCTTCAGGCCGTCCAGTTCTCCCAGTTTAGCTGCTTGTGCTGCAACAAAAACACAACTTTAATGAATTAACCAAACAGCAGAAATGAATTCATGGGAAAACCCATGGATCTTAACCTGCCTATGTCTGATTTTAATCCAACTTTTATTACTGCAGGTTACTGTTTTAGTGAATGTTTATAACAAAAAATATTTGATCTAACAAGCAATACAATGACAAGGCACATTACAATCTTGATCTAAAAATTATTCCAAAAAATAGTTCTTTTGGGGAAAACAGTTGCTTATTCTTTTACTTTTCTTCATTATCTGACATTTTATTATACCTTTGTTCTCATTCTGCAAGTATCTCATCTCCACCTTCTGTTCAGCTAACAAGGTGCTCATTTCTCTCGATACAGCGTGGATGTCAGGTGGACAGGTCTGTTGCTGACAAACCATGGTGATGTCCATTCCCAAACTGGCAAATATGCACTTGAGCTATCTTTAGTCTTTAGGCTGCTAATCCCAAACTTATATATAGTCTAGTTTTATTCAGCCATTGCCAGGCACAGTACCTTGAAGCTGTGTCTTCAGCTCGTCCACCTGAGTCTTCTGTCCCTCCAGTTCTCTCAGTTTAACTGCTTGTGCTGCAACAAAAAAAAAAAAAAAACATTTTATAACAAAACATTTGCGAATGCTATCACCTTTTTATCATTACCTGACAGTTTACTATACCTTTGTTCTCATCCTGCAAGTATCTCATCTCCACCTTCTGTTCAGCCAACAAGGCGCTCATTTCTCTCAGCACAGCATGGATGTCAGGTTGGCAGGTCTGTTGCTGATGAGAGACGTTTGCAGGTTCAGCTCCCTGGGTTTCAGTCTGTTTTCCATGAGGAACGATTTGGTTCCCAGCGTCTGAGTGAACCTGAGCTCCGAACAGAGAGAGGACCAGCAGCAGCAGCTGACAAACCACGGTGATGTCCATTCTCAGGCCGTCACTCAACACAATTCAACTGTTGTGTTTGTGTCGTCTCTTCATTCTAGCCTTTTATATTGTCTTCTTTTGTTCAATCATTAACATTTATTATCATTATTGTTATTCTCAACATGCAGGCTATACAGTAGATACAAGTTATGACTTTAGCAAGCGCATGTGCACGTGCATGTGATTGTATCACGTGTATGAAAACAGAAAAACAAAGATTAATCATTATTAGCTTTGGATTGCATGTGTGAATTCTTGCCAGTTCTTGCATTATCAGTTTACAAAGTTTTGGATTACTTATCAGCATTTTAAATGCAGACTACTAATTGTTAAAATCATAGCTTTTTTAAACCTTGGTCAGTATTATTGGTAAGTCCTGTAAATGACAGTCTTTACTAGTTAGATTCCATTGCATGTATCAGGTACACATTATACTAGTTTCAAAGTGGAAACCTTTTTAACAAATCGATAGAAAAACATGGAAAAGGAAAACAATGATATGCTTTGCTTGCAGGAAGTGGCAAAAGACAGACAGGAGTGGAGAAGCTGCATCGCTGCCCTTCACACCAGTGGGAGTCACAGTAAGTAAGTAAATAAGTAATGTCTCAGACACTGCAAATGATCAGTATTGGGGGAATTGGGTTACATAATGCATTATGCTGCCTAATGATATTATTTATCTGAGTAACATAATACAGCAGTGTAACAAGTTATTGCTTAAAATGTAGTGCTATTATTGCAATTTTTCTAATGTACAGGAGTTAACAGAAATTTGATACAACCAATACTTCTATGCTTGTGAATATTACTCATCCTTATGGAAAGCTACAAAGAAATACTTATCCATTGAGTACTCAGTGCAAGATGTTTTGGCTTGCAGGATGGTCAAAATCTTTTTAATTAATGTATTATTGTATTAATAAGTAGCTCTAACTTAACCTACACATCCATGTTTTGTTTGGTTTTTCATGAGTTTGCGCATACTTGGCCACCTGAGTCCTGATTATGTGTTCTCAGACAGTTAAGAGGTTTTTGTCACTTAAGAGAGACTTGATAAACAACATTACCTACAACCAAAAAATTGGACAGGGGTTATGTTTCCACCCCTTACCATTAATCTGTCTGTCTGACTGTGTGCTTGTTAGCAGGATATTTCTAAAAATTATGAACGGATTTTCATTCAACTTTGTGGAAAAAGTTTGTGAGATATGGAAGAACTGATTCCCTTCTCATATCAGTCGGACAAAGGAGGGTGTGGTAGCTGGTGTGCTTAACTTTTGATGAATATCCAAAATGATGAACGGCCATATCTTCAGAGTGTTCAGAGAGTTCTAGTGTTCACCAGGTCTGCAATCTGGCTTTATGGTTTAGTGTCTGTATCTGAGATTTTCAAGAACCAATCACATGTGGGACTTGTCAGCGTAATTTTCCAATAGTGAAAGTAATATTAAGTCATGTAATATTAAGTAATATTAACCACTATATACAGACAGTAAAGAAAATATTGTATTATTAAACATTTATAGGCTACTGTATGAGTTTTCATACTACATATACAGTAGTATGGAAGTTCCCATATACAGCAAATGAATATTGTAAGTTGAGAAAATAAGTTAAAGACAGTAATAATGAAACATAATCACACTTCTTTTAATGATGAGTGTTAAGTAATATGTTACATTTTGAAACTAGTTTCCTCAACACTGCACATCACATATTAAAAAATAAATGAATAAAAATTGCATTACACCGAGGGAGACTTGGATCATTTGCAAGGGACATCATGATCACTGTTTACTTGTTTTAACTGCAGAGCGATCAGACATGGGTCAGAACAAAATAATAATAAAAAAAATTCTTCTCTGAGATCCACAACCTCTAAACTTAATCTGAAAGTCAAATATAAAATGAATGCCTTTTCACATTTATCATTATATTTCAACTGAGCAGAGGAAATTATTTTTGGATGTCGTCTTTTGTCAGAAATGATCATATAATTTATTATTGGCAGTGTAATTACCATAAACGCAAAGGTGCAACATGTGAAGGGACCATGAACAAAATGTAAACTTATTATTAGAAACTCCACAAGAATACTGACATAATGCCATGTCAAGACACTATAAGGTTTATTAATTAAACAATCATAAGAATTAGGTAGAATTAAGATATCGTCAATAATTTATGTCTAACTTAAAATATGATTAAAAAAGCAAATACACAAGCAAATACATTGCTTCCTCTCACATGGTGAACAGCAGATGACCACTGAAGGTGCTGTAGTGATTTTGATCATCATATATTCTTGTGTTTTCCCAGAGACGCAGAAACACAACATCTCCAACTTCTAGAAGCAGTGATGCGCCATTAGAGGAACTCCCATAGCCGGATGGTTGTTGTTCCCATGAGATGAGTACATGTTGTCCATTTTTGACCAAGATAGCACAAGAGCCATGTGAATCATGTCCATGTGCACCCGCGTAGAACTCAAAGTGATAAACTCCTCTCACTGGTGCGATGAAATGACCTGCAGAACAATTTTGACATTTTTAAACGGAGAGTGGACTGATGCAGCTCCTGCCAAACAACAAGCAGGGTGTTTGGTGTCACGGTAGCTGAAAATCACTTTTATTTCTGGAATTTGTAGAATACCTGTGTTTGGGTTGTAGGCATACCCGATGTTAGTGACGACGTGTCTGAAGACCAGAGTGGTGTGTGTGTTAAATGGCCCAAGAGTTTCAGAGCCTGAAGCCCGAAGAGAGGCTGAGAAAGCCACCCGTTTGACTGAGAGAGAGAGAGAGAGAGAGAGAGAGAGAGAGAGAGAGAGAGATGTAATCCTGTTAGTGTGGCTGTCATTGTGACAGCCAAACAAATCATTTAGTAATTGTCATTTGTGACATGCATATGATTTAGTCAATGTGTTAACATCATTTTGTATCCCAAGAGCATGCTACATCCTTATCCTAATCCTTATGATGTGCATCCTAATTTTGGAAAGAGTGTTCCAGATATTATACTGATGATTTTCAGTCTTACCCTTCCTGTCATTGTTCAGAATCCCCACCTGATTTGCCATGGTGGCAAGTTCTATTTCTTGAGCTGAAACCAAGAAAAAGAGAAACATGTAAAGAGAAAAGTGAAATACCTCCACTTCCTCAGCAAATAAACAGTTATTGAATATTTTAACATTGAAAAGCAGTTAATGGCAGCTGTCTGGATCAGGATTTAGGCGTCTCGGCTTGTCATCGTATCAGTTTTCCCTTTCCATCAGTCCCAAAGTCACAGTAATGTTTACAACAAAACCAGACGTAAGGCATTCAAATCAGCTGATTAACATTAAAGTAACATTTGAACAAACGCATCATAGATTTTGCACTGTATTCCACTAAAGTGTAGAAAAGTCAAGAACAAAGATCATGCACATGTAGGAACATCGGCTTTCATGTTATTTTTTGAACATATATTGATATTAATGACGGCTCAGTCGTCGTTCACTGTTGTTATGAGATGACGTCTGATCTTCACTCAATACCTTGAAGCTGTGTCTTCAGGCTGTCCACCTGAGTCTTCTGTCCCTCCAGTTCTCTCAGTTTAGCTGCTTGTGCTGCAACAAAAACACAACTTTAATGAATTAACCAACCAGTGGAGAAGAATTCATGGGAAAGCACATGGATCTTAGCCTGCCTATGCCTGATTTTAATGCAACTTTTATTATCCCTGGTTACTGTTTCAGTGCATGTTTGTAGCAAAAATATTTAATCTAACAAGCAGCATAATGACAAGACACATTACAAGCTTGATCTAAAAACTTATTATAACAAAACATTTGCTAATGCTATTGCCTTTTTTCATTACCTGACATTTTAATATACCTTTGTTCTCATTCTGCAAGTATGTCATCTCCACCTTCTGTTCAGCCAACAAGGCGCTCATTTCTCTCAGCACAGCATGGATGTCAGGTTGGCAGGTCTGTTGCTGATGAGAGGCATTTGCAGGTTCAGCTCCCTGGGTTTCAGTCTGTTTTCCATGAGGAACGATTTGGTTCCCAGAGTCTGAGTGAACCTGAGCTCCGAACAGAGAGAGGACCAGCAGCAGCAGCTGACAAACCACGGTGATGTCCATTCTCAGGCCGTCACTCTATGCAATTCAACTGTTGTGTTTGTGTCGTCTCTTCATTCTAGCCTTTTATATTGTCTTCTTTTGTTCAATCATTAACAGACATTTATTATTATTATAAACATGCAGGCTATACAGTAGATAAAATATATGACTTTAGCAACATCTAGAATCGAAACAGAAAAACAAAGCACATGATTGTATCATGTGTATGAAAACAGAAAAACAGCAATTAATAATTTCTAGCATCCATTACATGTTTGGATTCTTGACAGCCCTTGTATTATCAGTATAAATTTTTTTGGATTTCTTACCTGCACTTTAATTGTTAAAATCATCGCTTTTTTAAAACCTTGGCTGACATTACTGGTAAGTGACAGTCTATACTGGTTAGATAACATTGAATATATCAGGTTAATAAATAGTATACCAGTTTCAAAGGGGAAACATTTTAACAAATGTATAGAAAAACATAAAACAGGAAAACATTAATATGTCTTTAAAAATTCTGGTAATATATAGTATCTGATTGTATATTTGTGTGGCCACATTAACAAAAAAGACAAAAAAAACAGTGGATTTTTTGAGTCACATTTTGTCACTTTGATGATTTGGATACAGAAGTCTTAATTTAGACACTGTAAATCTGTTGATTTCAGTAGCATTTTATAGTACCTATATCTTTTCAACCCTATTGCTTTATTACTCTCACTGGCATGCGCAGATGATATGGTGACCTTCTCTCAGCTCATTAGCGGGCTGATTTATGTCAGGACTCCTCAGAAACTCAGAAGTATTTTTCTCTCATTGCTTCCTCAATTAGTTGCACATGGTAATAAAGTTTGGTTTTACAACAACATCAGAGATGACACCGAATGAACTGAAAACAAAACATCCGCAATGAGACAGGATTCATATGAGTTATATGTTCCTGAAAAGCACAAGTTTCTCCCAAAACTGAAAAACAAAATTCTCTTGATGGTTCAGTATTAATTTTTATTTCATTGTGGTGCTATCAGGTATGGACCAGGAGACTGAGAGCATCCAGATCCCTTTATGGTCCATCTCAAGTCTTTGTCCCACTCCTTATCAGAGGATCTGCGGCTCAGTTTGCCATCACCAACACTGTCTTTTGTCTTTGACCTTGGAAAGGAATGTTTAGTTTCATTGGAACGTCCATATTGGCTGACAGCAGCTGGTAAGTACAGTCAGGAGAAGGGAAATAGGCTGTCTAGTCAGCAGTTGACAGCTGGTATGCAAAATGAATGGACCAGTTATTGTATGCAATACCTAATGAAGAAGATTTGGATTTACTTTCTGGGTCTCATTGTGTGTATTCTTCTCAGAGAAATCCTTTCCTTAAAAAAAAAACAAAAAAAAAAACAAACAATTGCAATGTATGGTGCAGGTACAGTAAAAAGTTACATTATAAGACTTTTCTCCATAAAGGAAAGCTTCTTTGTCAAACCTTGATCAACCAGTCTTTATTAAATCCCAACTGGTAATACAACAGTCCCCTGTGTCACCAATGTACTTTTAATGCACTGTGGCTTTTGTGAACTTTGGCCTATACTACAAACCTTATTTTATTGAGGAAGCAGAGGGGAAAAAATTATGATTGTTTATTAACCTGAAATACACAGCCACCTTTACACTGACATCATAATTATTTGCACTAAATGAAACTTGTCTTTGATATCTGAAGGTCAAAAGACACATATGTGACTCTGAAGTGTGAGATGAAGATATAAATGTGTGCAGTATATTCTGTCACATTTTACATCTATTTCATGTGACTTTTAAAACGTGGGTGAAAATATTTGCAGCTTATGTTGAATAATTACTCCACCTCCCGCCCTGCATAGAGAGGGACAAATAATGTCAATCTGGTGGGCAAAGACTTAAAAAAAAACATAAAACTCAATGAAATGTCCATCAGTTTTATTTGTGAAACAGACAAGAGTAACAATATTTCTTAAAAAAAAAAAACACAAAAAAACACAAAAAAACAGCACTTAGTAGTAGAAAGGAGATGTCAAAATGATTACAGAGTTAACCCTGAAAATGAACCCTAGTTCACCTGTGAGATGAAGATATAAATGTGTGCAGTATATTCAACAAAAACACTGTAAAAAGTCGGGGTTGAACACATTAAACACATTTGAAGTCTTTTAATAAGGGTAAATGAAGTAAATAGCAACACTGTCATTGCCGCATGTCTCATTGTCCTTGTTATAGCTGTATGTTTGGGCTGATTGGTGTGAAAATTCAATCAGCTCTTCTTTGGCTGGGGATCAACCTTTCTACAAGGTTTCATGTAAATCTGCTCAGAACATTTAAGATGTCTTACGCACAGATGGACACAGAAAAATACCCTCTACTACCTCCTTGACAGAGGTAATAATTGAATGGGACAGTCATATGACAATATTAGAACTATTATAAGTCTACAGAAAGTGTTTTTGAGTGTCCTACATAGAACTGCACATGAGTACAGTCGGCCAAAGTGCAGCTCTGGATTGAAAGCCTAACAGGCATCCACCGCACCACTTCGCTTTCAGTCGCTGCACATGCAGTCACTTGGAGGAATGATGCTAAAACACCCAGAACCAAGTCCAGCATCTCCTGCAGCACTTCTGTTGTTGGTAGAGTAAACCTTTATCAGTGCTGCATTCACCACATCAGTCGGGCTATCATGGTACATTTCACTTCAACACAGCAAACAAAATGTTTCTTCAGTGCTTTTTTATTCAGGAATAAGCAGATAAGCAGTTACAGTAGTCTTAAGGTTACAGTACAAATGCTAGAGCAAAATGAACCCAATATTTCAAAACATTGTAAAATGCACACAGGTCTTTCCTATTTCCTTTTGATGTTCTTTGTTAAACTGGTATGACAATGTTTGAGTTTCAAGAAGTATACTATAAGAGCTTTGTGCTACAGTTGGTTGTTGGTGTCGTGCTTTGTCCTAAGCACCTAGACAAAAAAAGGGAAAAGAAATGAAGAAATGGGCCGTGTATTAAGTAACAAGATTGTTGCTCAGACCGACTAAAGTAAAGAATCATAGAGGGATGTATACACTGCTTCATCTCACATGGTGAACAGCAGATGACCACTGAAGGTGCTGTGGTGAGCTTGATCATCATATATTCTCGAGGTTTGATAGAGACGCAGAAACACAACATCTCCAACTTCTAAAAGCAGAGATGCGCCATTAGAGGACTTCCCATAGCCGGATGTTTGATGCTCATACGTGATAAATATGTGTTGTCCATTTTTGACCAAGATGGCACCTGAGCCATGTGAACGATGTCCAAATGCACCAACGTGGAACACAAAGTGGTAAACACCTCTCACTGATGCGATGAAAAGACCTGCAGAACAATTTTGACATTTTTAAATGGAGAGTGGACTGATGCAGCTCCTGCCAAACAACAAGCAGGGTGTTTGGCATCACAGTGGCTGAAAATCAAATTTATTTCTGAAATTTGTAGAATACCTGTGTTTGGGTTGTAGGCATTCCCGATGTTAGTGACGACGTGTCTGAAGACCAGAGGGGTGTGTGTGTTAAATGGTCCGATGTGTCCAGAGCCCGAAGCCCGAAGAGAGGCTGAGAAAGCCACCCGTTTCACTGAGAGAGAGAGAGAGAGAGAGAGAGAGAGAGAGAGAGCAGTGTCATTTACTGTATTTATTTATTCGTTCATTCATTCTTCCCGCAACCCCCCTGCAATTGCTCTGCACCCCCCCTAGGGGGCACATCCCCCACTTTGGGAACCACTGATTTAGTCAATGTGTTCACATCATTTTGCATACCAAGAGCATGCTACATCCTTAATAGCTTTGTTTTTTGTGTTTATTTTTGTTTTCATAGACATTGCACTGTATTCCACTGAAGTGTAGAGAAGTCACTGACAAATATCATGCACATTTAAGAGCATTGGCTTTCATGTTATTTTTTGAACATATTTTGATTGTAATGACGGCTCAGTCATCGTTCACTGTTATTAGGAGATGACGTCTGATCTTCACTAAGTACCTTGAAGCTGAGTCTTCAGGCTATCCAGTTCTCTCAGTTTAGCTGCTTGTGCTGCAACAAAAACACAACTTTAATGAATTAACCAAACAGTGGAGAATTCATGGAAAAACCCATGGATCTTAGCGTGCCTATGCCTGATTTTAATGCAACTTTTATTACCACAGGTTACTGTTTCAGTGCATGTTTATAACAAAAATATTTGATCTAACAAGCAACACAATGACAAGAAACATTGTAATCTTAATCTAAAACGTATTATAACAAAACATTTGCTAATGCTATCACAATTTTTTCATTACCTGACATTTTACTATACCTTTGTTCTCATCCTGCAAGTATCTCATCTCCACCTTCTGCTCAGCCAACAAGGCGCTCATTTCTCTCAGCACAGCATGGATGTCAGGTTGGCAGGTCTGTTGCTGATGATAGGCGTTTGCAGGTTCAGCTCCCTGGGTTTCATTCTGTTTTCCATGAGGAACGATTTGGTTCCCAGCGTCTGAGTGAACCTGAGCTCTGAACAGAGAGAGGACCAGCAGCAGCAGCTGACAAACCACGGTGATGTCCATTCTCACACTGGCAAATATGCACATGCCTTTAGGCTGCTAATCCAAAACCTATATACAGTCTAGCTTTGTTTGTCTTTTTTTTTTTTTTTTTCACAAGAGTTGTGTTAGTGATACTTTCAGTATTTCTCTGCCAAGTTCTCAAGGCCCACTTGTCCTTCAAGTTTTTCCTCAAGCTGTACTCTCCCCAACCTGTTTTGCTTAACCACTTAACCCCTAACCCTAAACCCATTGTATTTTTCTCCTTTTGCTTCCTTAATGAATTGCGATGGGTAATAATATCTGGTTTTGGATCAGCAACAGCACTGACATTTAAGATGCAAAATATCCACTGTGAGATGCCATTCATGTATGAAATTCTCTTGGATAGCTCAGTTTTTCTCGCTTCACTGAAAACGGATTGTAGATTGTGTGTGTGCTGATATTGTATCCCCATGTAAAGCTGATTTTTCACACCGATGAGGTTTACATCATTTCATATCATAAAATCTATAACACAACAATACGGTTCAAATGTGGGTCAGCAGTTCTTTTGAGGGCCTACATTAGAAAATGGAGGTGCATCTAAAGATACTGCATTACAGTGAAAGACATTAATCTGGAGTTGCTTGGCTTCCAATGCTATATTGATTAATCCCAACAGTCAACTTACAGAATGTGTCTTACAAGAATTTAAATTCCAAGGACATTACACAACCTGTTTACAGACAGACATTAAATCATAAACACCATGGATAAGGAGAACAAACCTGGAATGAATGGAGCCTCTGGTACACCAGTAGGTTTTCAGGTGCACTCTTCCCTTGGAGACTCTTCTGGTCTCTGTGTAAAGCGGCACACCTGGAGGCTCCTGAATGTTGCCACATGCTGTTTCTGGGTCCGTCAGATGTGCTGCATCCACACAGTGTCAGACAGAGGGACACTGAGCCAGTCATTCCCTTTGCTGCTCATGAGCTTGTAATGGAAATTTACTGCTCATGTTTGCTTAGTTAGTATGCCGTTGATGACCTTTGTTACACCTAGGCAACGTCTATGTTCCTGCATTAGGTTCCTGTTTTCTGTGTAATTTCTACGCTTCTATTTCTATACCTACACTTGTATTTCCTTTGTGATAAACCCAGACATGTGCAGCGCCTATGCCCAGACAATGGCCCCGATCTGCACGCGTGAACTTTTGATGAACTCTTTTTTGTTCTAGGAACTTTGAGGGACTTGAACCTGTACTCTGAAGAGCTTGAACTTTTGACTTGTCTCCTTTACCTAATTTGGGAAATGGCACCCGTCATCTGCATTTAGACAGGATGCAGATGTGTTGAACTATTGTATGATATTTTCTGTATAAATGTCTCTGCTTGTAACCACTCTGCGGGACTTCCCTGGAGACTGCCTTGCACTCTGCTTGGTTCTCCTCTTCAGCGCTGAATAATAAAAATACACAAAGACAACTTATTGATTCCAGATCCTTAATTTAACTATCTAAGAGAAAAATCCATGACAAGCTCCCCTAAGAGCTGATCAAGGAGGAGAATGCTCTGCTCTGCAACACCAGCTCAGTCTTGGTGATGTGGTGGTCCATCTGCCTCTCGGTCACCACAGGTCTGTTTTTCTGCATCAGCTGCACCCTCTCAGCCCCTCTCAGCAGAGCCGCATCATCTGCATCCCACTCAAAAATAAATGGTGACATGTGTGCCATAAAGGTGGGGTACAGTTGATGGGCGTCGGTGGTGCACTCTACTGCCAGATGCCACATGAAGTGCCACATGTCTAGGTGAACAATGGGATCCAGCCACCTGCTGAAGCACACCTTCAGTTTGGTCTCTCCCACTTACTTGCAGCAGCAACAGTCCACATCAGCTTATTGGTGATCTAAAAATATAAATGAATAAATGCTGTATTAGAACAAGTTCATCTGGATTTACTAATTATATATTATAAAATGACAAAAAAAAAAAAAAAAAAAAAAAACAGACAAAAACAAAACAAAAATCAACAATTCAACAGACACTCAAACATCAGAAAGGTGTTTGCACATTGGTGAACACAACCACTAGATGGCCACAGAGAGGCTTTGAGCAAATGCTTGCCCGGCAAACATGTAACAGAGAATATGGAAGAAACTGTGCAGTGTTTTGTGTATTGTATAGTGTCACCTGATGCAAGCACAATTTATCTCAAAATAAGAAGACAAACCATTTTAAACATCTGAGATGATGTCAAGGTTTCTAGGTTTTAAGGTAAATTATTCTAGTCTGAAGGAGCATTAAACATACATACGGTCTTTCCAATTTCTTTTCTGACTGAAGGAATGGATAAATATTGTGTAGAATGCCTCAAATGATATGCTGAGGAATAATGGTATATCGTGGTCTAATATTCACCATACCTGAAGACCTGCACTTTACTCTTGATATTGTTATGTTCTCTCATACCCATCAACACATGCAAGAGAAAACTAACACATTATGAAAACATGAAGGACAAATTGGACTGAACATCAACAACAAAAATACAGAAATTATGACCCTGAATATCAGAAACCAACCACCAGTCATGTTAGGCGAACGAGAGCTGCCCAGTACTACCACCTTGACACATTTGGGCGGTGCAGTGAATGTAAATGGTGGGGCAAAGGCTGCAATCCATCAAAGACTCTGAAAGGCAAGGACAGCCTTTAAGAACCTGCAAGCTGTCTGGAGATCAGGTCACGATCAGAACTGAACTCCAGCTATGCAAAAGCTGTGTCCTGCCAATACTCCTGGACGGGTCAGAGAGGATGACAGAGCTCATCTACAGAAAATGTCTTCCTTCCATACAGGGAGTTTGAGCAGGATCCTAAGGATCTAACGGCCACAGTAAATTTCAAACCAGGACTTCCTTAATAGATACCAACAGGGGGGGCACTGATTATGAAGAGAAGATTTTTAGGCCATGGCCTCCACAAGGACTCTTTTGGACACCTGAGGGGACACAGAAGGCGAATCATGTACGTGGACATGAAATAGTATCATTAAACCTGGGGCTGCTTGCAGGAAAAGCTTCATTGCTGCCCTTCACACCAGTGGGAGTTACAGTAAGTAAGTAAATAAGTCTGGCTGTTCTCATTCAACGTTCGTACAAATTCCTATGAAAAATAATGCACAAATTTTCGTGCATATACCTACGAATTTCCAGCAGCACGAGCGATCAGCGCGCCTGCGCGAGCCCCGAAACGAGAGCCTTAAGAAAAATGGCGGACATTCCTTTTATTCTCAGTGGAAAATGCAATATTTTAAGAGAGCTTATGCATTCAAATGCATTTTGATAACATTTCTAGCGGGAAATGTGCATTTTATTTCCAAAATCTTCGTTCAGTTAGTGTATATAATGTTTACTTTGTTAGTTATTACGAAGATTCTTTCAGGTTTCTCGTTGCTATGGCTGTTGCTATGGACGCTGCTACCACTGTCGCTGATGTAGCTTCCGCTCGGAAGTCCCTTCCTCACTGACTGTCACCATGGAAATCTGGGGAGGGAGGCGTGGGGTTAACCTGCTCTCACAGAAATCCGTGAAATGAGCATGACCTCCTAATAACGCATTGCGTGCTCCTCGCATGTAACCTGTTTTAATCGATTTCTATGGTTTTAATTCCGTGTGATCACCACACTAACGGTGTTCACTGGAAGTCGGCGAGATTCCGTGACGTCACGCTGTGGGTGGTGGTTCATACATCCCGGAAGTGCAAATTTAATCGATATTCCGGAAAAAGGTCTGATTATTAGCCATAACGTTGTAACCATCCAAGGCAGACTTACCACGAGCTATGAGGATGTGTAACGATGGCATGTGCTTCATCCGAGTCCACAAGTCCCGTATAATATCAACTTTATTTTAAGAAAACACGTTTTATTTGCGATGTCATATCACGGAGAAGCACTACATTACCCATAATCCTAGTGTTTATCAGCGACGTGTCTGATTTTACTTTCATCAATAAAGTCAATAAAGTGTAATAAAGTGCATGAAAGTTGATAATATGCTGATATGTTACGCCATTGAACACAACCCTTTCAGTCAGCGAAACAGAGCGGGTGGAAAAACCGCGGAAACACGTCAAAATAGCACTAACGATTTATATATATTTTTTTATTTTTCATAACACATCTTTATTCGTGATATAAACATAGGCTACATGTTAAGGTTATAGTTTTGGTGTTGAAAAACTACCGTATGTATGTTTTTTAAACCTAATTTCAAAACTTTTCCCCTAACCCGGAAGAGGCGTACCAGAACTACAATCTGCGCGGAGTTGCAACACACAGAGGTGTCCTGCGCCATAGATTTTGTAGTTCTAATATGTTATGTCTATTATGTGATGTTGTGATCACTAATTTTTCAATCTTCATTATAGTTTTTGGGTGTGGGAAGAACGCCTGTTTGGTCAGATTTTATTTATTTTTTTCTTAAGATAGTGAAATCATGTTTTTTCCATGTTTTGACACTAGTCAGTGGCGCCCCCTATGGGTTTGCCATCGGGCATGATAGTAGAGGTCAAGAGCTTTCCAAAAATGTTGACCCCATGTCTGTGCCATTTTTTGTTGCTGCACTGTAAGCCTTTAAAAGTGTCTCAGGTGCAAGGTTCAAAGGGCACTCCTGGGGAGCAGGAACTGCGCACTGGTCTCACACTGAGATATGTTACTCCATAGGTCAAGACCTTTCAAACGATGTCTTCATTGTTGTTCTGTGACAAAGTTTGATTTTCATCGTGCTCCAAGCCAATGCTGTCTCAGGTGTACATCTGCAGACCTCTTTTAGGGCCAAGCTTGATAAAATCAGTCAAACTTCTTTAAGGGGGGATTTAATGGCCAAATTTATTTATAATATTGATGTTAGTCTTAAACACAGTCATACTTTTCAATTTGGACCATTTCAAAGCTTATTTTCCCCTTAAAATACTCAGTGTTTCATATTTCATATTTTCCCATTGACTTAATATGGCCACCTGAGACACTTTTAAAGGCTTACAGTGCAGCAACAAAAAATGGCACAGACATGGGGTCAACATTTTTGGAAAGCTCTTGACCTCTACTATCATGCCCGATGGCAAACCAATAGGGGGCGCCACTGACTAGTGTCAAAACATGGAAAAAACATGATTTCACTATCTTAAGAAAAAAATAAATAAAATCTGACCAAACAGGCGTTCTTCCCACACCCAAAAACTATAATGAAGATTGAAAAATTAGTGATCACAACATCACATAATAGACATAACATATTAGAACTACAAAATCTATGGCGCAGGACACCTCTGTGTGTTGCAACTCCGCGCAGATTGTAGTTCTGGTACGCCTCTTCCGGGTTAGGGGAAAAGTTTTGAAATTAGGTTTAAAAAACATACATACGGTAGTTTTTCAACACCAAAACTATAACCTTAA
The DNA here is from genome assembly GCF_902150065.1 of Myripristis murdjan. Taxonomy (NCBI): domain Eukaryota; kingdom Metazoa; phylum Chordata; class Actinopteri; order Holocentriformes; family Holocentridae; genus Myripristis; species Myripristis murdjan. Next base: position 10,106,850 of record NC_043986.1, on the reverse strand, counting down.
CATGTAGCCTATGTTTATATCACGAATAAAGATGTGTTATGAAAAATAAAAAAAATATATAAATCATTAGTGCTATTTTGACGTGTTTCCGCGGTTTTTCCACCCGCTCTGTTTCGCTGACTGAAAGGGTTGTGTTCAATGGCGTAACATATCAGCATATTATCAACTTTCATGCACTTTATTACACTTTATTGACTTTATTGATGAAAGTAAAATCAGACATGTCGCTGATAAACACTAGGATTATGGGTAATGTAGTGCTTCTCCGTGATATGACATCGCAAATAAAACGTGTTTTCTTAAAATAAAGTTGATATTATACGGGACTTGTGGACTCGGCTGAAGCACATGCCATCGTTACACATCCTCATAGCTCGTGGTAAGTCTGCCTTGGGTGGTTACAACGTTATGGCTAATAATCAGACCTTTTTCCGGAATATCGATTAAATTTGCACTTCCGGGATCTATGAACTACCACCCACAGCGTGACGTCACGGAATCTCGCTGACTTCCAGTGAACACCGTTTGTGTGGTGATCTCACGGAATTAAAACCATAGAAATCGATTAAAACAGGTTACATGCGAGGAGCACGCAATGCGTTATTAGGAGGTCATGCTCATTTCACGGATTTCTGTGAGAGCAGGTTAACCCCACGCCTCCCTCCCCAGATTTCCATGGTGACAGTGAAGACAACGCTTCCGAGCGGAAGCTACATCAGCGACAGTGGTAGCAGCGTCCATAGCAACAGCCATAGCAACGATAGAAACCTGAAAGAATCTTCGTAATAACTAACAAAGTAAACATTATATACACTAACTGAACGAAGATTTTGGAAATAAAATGCACATTTTCCGCTAGAAATGTTATCAAAACGCATTTGAATGCATAAGCTCTCTTAAAATATTGCATTTTCCACTGAGAATAAAAGGAATGTCCGCCATTTTTCTTAAGGCTCTCGCTTCGGGGCTCGCGCAGGCGCGCTGATCACTCGTGCTGCTGGAAATTCGTAGGAATATGCACAAAAATTTGTGCATTATTTTTCGTACGATATCATACGAACCGTTTCATGAGAATACGTTGAATAAGTAATGTCTCAGACACTGCAAATGATCAGTATTGGGGGAATTGGGTTACATAATGCATTATGCAGCCTAATAATATTTTTTATCTGAGTAACATAATACAGCAGTGTAACAAGTTACTGCTTAAAATGTAGTACTATTATTGCAGTTATTCTAATGTACAGGAGTTAACTGAAATGATATACAACCAATACTTCAGTGCTCGTGAATATTACTCATCCTCACGGAAAGCTACAAAGAAATACTTATCCACTGAGCACTCAGTGCAAGATGTTTTGGCTTGCATGATGGTCAAAACCTTTTTAATTAATGATTCTGTATTAACCGTGTTGGGCACGTTACTTTTAAAAAGTAATTAGTTATAGCTACCAGTTATTTCTCCCAAAGAGTAACTGAGTTAGTAACGGAATTACTCCACTATAAAAGTAACTAGTTACCAGGGAAAGTAACTGATGCGTTACTTTTTAAAAAAAAAAAAAAAAAAAAAAAAAAGTGTAAATATGTCTAAGAATTTGGATTTTTTTTCTGAGCAGGTTTCACAAGCCAGTTGCATTGAGTGGAACAGCATAGACAGATGGACGTGAACAAACACTTCGCTCCGGGACATAATGTACACTTAACATGTACGTTCTTGCCTTTTACCTCAAGGAGATTAAAGTAGTGTCTGTACTTCTACTTTGAAAACACCAACTTTCCCTCTGAGAGCTCCGGACTCGCCATTGCTGCAACCAACCTCTGATAGTTTGAGTGTGTGTGTGTGTGTGTGGCTGCTGTCCGCGTGTGTGGCTTGTGTGTAAACTGAACACTACCTCTGATTGGCTTACCATGAAATCTTTCCCTACTTTAGCCAATCATCACCACTTATGCGGTTGTCTCGCCCCTCCCCTCCTCCCTCGCCAAAGGAAAAAACAACACCTTTGCAGCGCCTGTGGCAGGGTGTTTGAGATAGTGATGGGAATTCCGGCTCTTTTTAGAGAACCGGCTCTTTTGGCTCGGCTCACTAAAAAGAGCCGGCTCTTTCGGCTCCCAAACGGCTCTTCAGATTTTTTTGTTGCTTAAATTAATTTATTACCAACAATAATGTAAAATTATGTGCAAAATGAATTACTAATGTAAAAAAAAACATGCGTTATGTTTTTTTTTATTTATATGTTTATTATATAAATATGCCTTTATTTATTCACTCTATATAGTGCTACAAAAACTTAATTATAAAATACAAAACAAACTTTTAACTATTTACAGTTGAATTGAGTTGCTGTACACACTGCAGCAGCAGCAGCAGTTGCAGTAGACACACTTCACCTTCAAAAATATCAGGTTCAACTGCTTGTGTTTTTTCTTCCCATTGCACTGATGGCTGGACAGTTCTCATGTGCCTGTGCAGGTTGTTTGTGGAGCTGGCTCGATAAGATTTTTTTTTTTTTTGAAGACCCTACACTCTGCCTTTCTATTGTCATTAAATTTGAAATGGGTCCAGATTGTACTCCTTTCCCTGCTGTCACTAATTTTCTTAACTACACCTTTCCAGCGCGTTCGTGTTGTCTCTTCTTGTGGCCCCTCGCTCTCTTTCTCTCTCGTCTCCCCCACTCCTGTTCTCCTGTTCGTGTGTGTAACTGCCGCTCTGGGGTGAAGCGCTCAGCACAGACATATGGGCTACGATTGGACACAGAGACGGTACCCCACATCTTGACCAATCACATGCGGCTTTCGCAGAAAATCGGCTCCCGAAAAAAAAAAAAAAAAAAAACGGCTCCCAATCAGGAACCGGCTCCCGTCGTTCACTTCCAAGAACCGGCTCTTAGAGCCGGTTCGTTCGCGACCGACCCATCACTAGTTTGAGAGCCAAGTCGGATGAGTAGCTTCAGTAACAAGCCAGTAACGTGCGTCGGTAAAGGTAACGGCGTTGCAACGATGGAAATAGTAATTAGTTAGATTACCCGTTACTGAAAAAAATAATGACGTTAGGCAACGCAAGGCAAGGCAAGTTTATTTGTATAGCACATTTCAGCAACAAGGCAATTCAAAGTGCTTTACATAGAGCATAAGGTATTAAGCTCACAGCCGTCTGTCTCCCTCACACATCCAGACCCCCACACACCCCCACCGCATCCACCCCTCCCCCCTCTCCCCCCTGTGATGAGCACTCCTGTACAACACCTCTCCTCCCCCTCCCCCTCTACCTCCTCCTCCACTGAAGACACCAGCAACCTCACCCGCACGACTGTGACTACGGGCCAGGTTAGGAGACAGCTGGAGAGACTCCACCAGAGGAAAGCCGCAGGACCTGATGGTATCAGCCCAAGGATCCTGAGGACCTGTGCCAACCAGCTGTCTTCTGTCATCCAACACCTCTACAACCTGAGCCTGAGTCAGGAGAGAGTCCCGGTGCTGTGGAAGACGTCCTGCCTGGTTCCTGTCCCAAAAAAGTCGACTCCATCGGACCTCAATGACTACCGACCAGTTGCCCTCACATCTCATCTAATGAAGGTGCTGGAGAGGCTGGTCTTGGCCCACCTGAGGCCGCAGGTGAAGGAGCTGCTAGACCCTCTACAGTTTGCCTACCAGTCCCATTTGGGAGTTGATGACGCCGTCATCTACCTGCTGCAACGAGCTCACATGCATCTGGATGGTGGTGGCAGCACTGTGAGAATCACATTCTTTGATTTCTCCAGTGCTTTTAACACCATCCAGCCTCTGCTGCTGGGTGAGAAGCTGCGGGTGATGGGTGTCGACACCTCCATTGTCTCCTGGATTACTGACTACCTGACAGGCAGGCCACAGTTTGTTCGTCTGGGCAGTGTTCTGTCTGACGCGGTGGTCAGTGATACAGGAGCTCCACAGGGGACTGTGCTGTCCCCTTTCCTTTTCACCTTATACACCACAGACTTTCAGTACAACTCCGAGTCATGCCACCTGCAGAAATTTTCTGATGACTCGGCTGTTGTTGGGTGTATAAGTGAGGGAAGGGAAGGGGAGTACAGAGCAGTGGTAGATAACTTTGTGGAGTGGGCTGGACGCAATCACCTGAGGCTGAATGTCAACAAGACCAGAGAGATGGTGATTGACTTCAGGAAGAAGAGGACGGTTTCACAGTCACTGTGTATTCTGGCAGAGGATGTGGAGGAGGTGGAGGACTACAAGTACCTGGGCGTCAACATCAACAACAGACTAGACTGGAAATCCAACACCGAAGCTGTGTACAAGAAGGGGATGAGCAGACTCTACTTCCTGAGGAAGCTGAGATCCTTCAACGTGTGCAGCAAGATGTTGGAGATCTTCTATCAGTCTGTTGTGGCCAGCGTAATCTTCTTCGCCGTGGTTTGTTGGGGGAGCAGCATCGGAGCCAGCGACACCAACAGACTCAATAAACTGATCAGGAGGGCTGGCTCCGTGATCGGCTGCAAACTGGACACTTTGGAGGCTGTGGTGGAGAGGAGGACACTGAACAAACTGTTAACCATCATGGATAACCCTGACCACCCTCTCCACCACACACTGGACAGACAGCGGAGCTCCTTCTCCAACAGATTGTTACAGCTCCGCTGTCAAAGGGACAGATACAGGAAATCATTCCTGCCACAAGCCATCACACTGTACAACAAATCACATCTGTCAGACAGAGACTTGCAACTGTCTGCTGTATAGTTCTGTTCTTAACACTGCATTACCAGCACCTTAACTGTTTTTGTACTTATTGTACATCACCCAGCACCTTTAACTGTGTATTTATTATCCATCACTCAGCACCTTAACTGTTTTTGTACTTATTGTACATCACCCAGCACCTTAACTGTGTATTTACTATCCATCACCCAGCACCTTAACTGTTTCTGTACTTATTGTACATCACCCAGCACCTTAACTGTGTATTTATTATCCATCACTCAGCACCTTAACTGTTTATTTATTATTTATTATCTGTATATTACAGCCTAAGTTAATATACACTCACACTGTTTTTCAGACTGGAGGGGAAGTGGATTCCTTAAGAGGCTGAATCAAGGCGGTTAGTTCCTTGTCCCAGTCCCGGGCGTTCAGGTTCTGCCACTTGGTTCTTAGTCTCCTGGTTTTCATACTAACTCTCCTTATCTATACAATCTATACAATCATGCATATACTTCAGCGCCATCTGTATATTGTCATGCTCATTCCATATGTATATTTTACATCTCGTATCTCCTTTCCTTAGGTTAGCCCTTATTGTATTTTTTGAGTCTTTAGTCTTTATAGTCTCTATTGTATATTTTTAGCCTTTATTCTTTTTTTAGTTAACTTTATTGTATGTTTCTACTGTTGCTGCTGGAACACCAGAATTTCCCTGGTTGGGATCAATAAAGTATATCTATCTATCTATCTATCTATCTAAAACAATATAAAAGCGACACAGGAAAACATACATAAAAACAATTAATAAAAAGAAGCTAAAAGGAGAATAAGATGATAAAGCAGGACATTGAAAGTTACAGCAGTGTTGTAACACCGTTATTCCCATCACTGTGTATTAATAAGTAGTAGTCCAGTAATTTTAGGCCAAAATTGGGGTCAACCTAGGACAAATTGCAAGAGAAGCAAACTCAACTGATTTTGTATCCTCAGTTTGTCCTGAGTGAGGGGAAAAAAGTCCCAGGAAATCCCATTGGTGGAACGTTTTGAAAATCACCTATTTATGACCACGAATTACCAAAAAACACTGTTTTTAACACACAGGGGAAAGGGGTTCAAAATTTTACTTTCAGATATCACTATAAAAATTCACAAGTTGATTACATACACAAAGACAAGAAAAAAAGTCAATTACAAGTTCTTTGAATTATTCTGTTTACACATGCATATCACACATTATCTGATTTGATATGCGCTAATAAAGAATATCAGGAATAAATGCCAGAACAGATATTTAAACAGTGAATTAAAAGGTTACTATATATACAGTAACCTTTTAATTCATTGTTATGTAGTAACCTTTTAATTCAAGGTTACTATATATATAGTAACCTTTTAATTCACTGTTTAAATATCTCTTCTGGCATTTATTCCTTATATTCCAATTAGCGCATATCAAATCAGATAATGTGTGATATGCATGTGTAAACAGAATAATTCAAAGAACTTGTAATTGACTTTTTTTCTTGTCTTTGTGTGTGTAATCAACTTGTGAATTTTTATAGTGATATCTGAAAGTAAAATTTTGAACCCCTTTCCCCTGTGTGTTAAAAACAGTGTTTTTTGGTAATATGTGGTCATAAATAGGTGATTTTCAAACTTTCCACCAATGGGATTCCTTGGGACTTTTTTCCCCTCACTCAGGACAAACTGAGGACACAAAATAAGTTGAGTTTGCTTCTCTTGCAATTTGTCCTAGGTTTTTTCATAAAATGACTGGACTATAGCTCTAACTTAACCTACACATCCATGTTTTGTTTGGTGTTTCATGAGTTTGTGCATACTTGGCCACCTGAGACCTGATTATGTGTTCTCAGACAGTTAAGAGGTTTTTGTTGCTTAAGAGAGACTTGATAAACAACATTACCTCCAACCAAAAAATTGAATGGCGGTTATGTTTCCATTAATCTGTCTGTCTGATTGTGTGCTTGTCAGCAGGATATCTCTAAAAAATATGAACGGATTTACATTCAACTTTGTGGAAAAAGTTTGTGAGATATGGAAGAACTGATTCCCTTCTCTTATCAGTCGGACAAAGGAGGGTGTGGTAGCTGGTGTGCTTAACTTTTGATGAATATCCAACATGATGAACGGCCATATCTTCAAAACTAGTGTTCGCCAGGTCTGCACTCTGGCTTTATAGTTTAGAGTCTGTATCTGAGATTATCAATAACCAATGACATGTTGGACTTGTCAGCGTAACTTTCCAGTAGTGAAAGTAATATTAAGTAGTATTATCCACTATATACAGAAAGTAAAGAAAATATTGTATTACTAAACATTTATAGGCTACTGTATGAGTTTCCATACTACATATACAGTAGTATGGAAGTTACCATATACAGCAAGTGAGTATTATAAGTTGACAAAATAAGTTAAAGACAGTAATAATGAAACATAATCACACTTCTTTTAATGATGAGTGATACGTAATATGTTACATTTTGAAACTAGTTTCCTCAACACTGCACATCACAATTTAAAAAATAAAAAAAATAAAACTTGCATTACACCCAGGGAGACTTGGATCATTTGCAAGGGACATCATGATCACTGTTGACTTGTTTTAACTGCAGAGCGATCAGACATGGGTCAGAAAAAAAAAAAAAAAAAAAAAAAAAATTCTTCTCTGAGATCCAAAACCTCTAAACTTAATCTGAAGTCAAATATAAAATGAATGCCCTTTTATATTTATCATTATATTTCAACTGAACAGAGGAAATTATTATTTTTTTTTGTCCAAAATGATCATATGATTTATTTTGCCAGTGTAATTACCATAAACGCAAAGCTGTAAAATGTGAAGGCACCATGAACAAAATATAAACTTATTATTATAAACTCCACAAGAATACTGACATAATTCCATGTCAAGACACTCTAAGGTCTAAGGTCACTCTAAAGAATTAAGTAGAATTAAGATAACACCAATGATTTGAATTAGGCAGAATTAAGATATCATAAATAATTCATGTCTAACTTAAACTATGTTTTAAAAACACAAGTAAACAAACAAGTACACTGCTTCCTCTCACATGGTGAACAGCAGATGACCACTGAAGGTGCTGTGGTGATGTTCATTATCAAATATTCTTGTGTTTTGACAGAGACGCAGAAACACAACATCTCCAACTTCTAGAAGCAGTGATACGCCATTAGAGGACTTCCCAAAGTGGGATGGTTGATGTTCCCATGCACTACATATATGTTGTCCATTTTTGACCAAGGCAGCACAAGAGGCATGTGAAGGATCTCCATGTGCACCCACATAGAACTCGAAGTGGTAAACACCTCTCACTGGTGCGGTGAAAATACCTGCAGAACAATTTGGACATTTTTAAACGGAGAGTGGACTGATGCAGCTCCTGCCAAACAACAAGCAGGGTGTTTGGCATCACAGTGGCTGAAAATCACATTTATTTCTGAAATTTGTAGAATACCTGTGTTTGGGTTGTAGGCATTCCCAGTGTTAGTGATGATGTGTCTGAAGACCAGAGTGGTGTCTGTGTTAAATGGTCCGACATGTCCAGAGCCTGAAGCCCGAAGAGAGGCTGAGAAAGCCACCCGTTTGACTGAGAGAGAGAGAGAGAGAGAGAGAGAGAGAGAGAGAGAGAGAGAGAGAGAGAGAGAGAGAGATGTAATCCTGTTAGTGTGGCTGTCACAATGACAAAAAACAGCTAAACTGAAATCATTTCATAATTGTCATCTGTGAAATGCATATGATTTAGTCAATGTGTTAACATCATTTTACATACCAAGAGCATGCTACATCCTTGATAACTTTGTTTTTTGTGTTTATTTTGGTGTTTCCATCTGTGATTTCAAGTTCCACTGCTTGAGCTGAAACCAAGTAAAGGAGAAAAATGATAACAGAAAAATGACATACCTCCAATTCCTCTGCAAATAAACAGTTATTGAAACATTTGACAATGAAAAGCAGTTAATGGCAGCTGTCTGAACCAGGATCTAGGCGTCTCGACTTGTCATAATATCAGTTTTCCCTTTCCATCAGTCCCAAAGTGACAGTGAAAGTTACAACAAAACCAGACGTAAGGCACTCAAATCAGCTGATTAACAATAAAGTAACATTTGAACAAACTCATCATAGACATTGCACTATATTCCACTGAAGTGTGGAAAAGTCATGGACAAAGCTCATGCACATTTAAGAGCATCGGCTTTCATGTTATTTTTTGAACATATTTTGATTGTAATGACAGCTTAGTCATTGTTCGCTGTTGTTATGAGATGACGTCTGATCTTCACTCAGTACCTTGAAGCTGTGACTTCAGGCCGTCCATCTGAGTCTTCTGTCCCTCCAGTTCTCTCAGTTTAGCTGCTTGTGCTGCAACAAAAATACAAAACTTTAATGAATTAACCAAACAGCAGGGAAGAATTCATGGGAAAACCCATGGATCTCAGCCTGTCTATGCCTGATTTTAATGCAACTTTTATTACCCCTGCTTATTGTTTCAGTATATTTTTTTAACAAAAATATTTGATCTCACATTGCAATCAGACACATTGCAATCTTTATCTAACAACATATTATAACAAAACATTTGCTAATGCTATCACCTTGTTTTCATTACCTGACATTTTACTATACCTTTGTTCTCATCCTGCAAGTATCTTATCTCCACCTTCTGTTCAGCCAACAAGGCGCTCATTTCTCTCAGCACAGCATGGATGTCAGGTGGACAGGTCTGTTGCTGATGAGAGGCGTTTGCAGGTTCAGCTCCCTGGGTTTCAGTCTGTTTTCCTTGAGGAACGATTTGGTTCCCAACTTCTGAGTGAACCTGAGCTCCGAACAGAGAGAGGACCAGCAGCAGCAGCTGACAAACCACGGTGATGTCCATTCTCAGGCCGTCACTCTACGCAATTCAGCTGTTGTGTTTGTGTCGTCTCTTCATTCTAGCCTTTTATATTGTCTTTGTTCAATCATTAACATTTATTATTATTATTATTCTCAACATGCAGGCGATACAGTAGATAAAAGTTATAATTTTAGCAACAACATCTAGAATGAAAACAAACAACAAACTACATGTGCACGTGCACGTGATTGTATCACATGTCCAAAAACAGAAAAAAATAAAGATTGATAATTATTAGCTTTTGATTGCAGCCTGTAAAACATCCATTACACGTGTGGATTCTTGTCAGTCCTTGCATTATCAGTTTACAAAGTTTTGGATTACTTATCAGCATTTTAAATGCAGAGTACTAATTGTTCAAATCATCGCTTTTTTAAATCTTGGTCAGTATTATTGGTAAGTTCTGTAAATGACAGTCTTTACTAGTTAGATTCCATTGCATGTATCAGGTAAATACACAGTATACCAGTTTCAAAGTGGAAACCTTTTTAACAAATCGATAGAAAAAACATATGGGACGTAAAAACAATAATATGTTTTGCTTGCAGGAAGTGGCAAAAGACAGACAGGAGTGGAGAAGCTTCATTGCTGCCATTCACACCAGTGGGAGTTACAATAAGTAAGTAAATAAGTAATGTCTCAGACACTGCAAATGATCAGTATTGGGGGAATTGGGTTACATAATGCATTATGCAGCCTGATAATATTATTTATCTGAGTAACATAATACAGCAGTGTAACAAGTTACTGCTTAAAACGTAGTACTATTATTACAGTTATTCTAATGTACAGGAGTTAACAGAAATTATATACAACCAATAATTCAGTTCTCATGAATATTACTCATCCTCACGGAAAGCTACAAAGAAATACTTATCCACTGAGCACTCAGTGCAAGATGTTTTGTCTTGCATGATGGTCAAAATCTTTTTAATTAATGATATTGTATTAATAAGTAGCCTACACATCCATGTTTTGTTTGTTTTTTCATGAGTTTGCGCATACTTGGCCACCTGAGTCCTGATTATGTGTTCTCAGACAGTTAAGAGGTTTTTGTCGCTTAAGAGAGACTTGATAAACAACATTACCTCCAACCAAAAAATTGGACAGGGATTATGTTTCCACCCCTTACCATCAATCTGTCTGTCTGACTGTGTGCTTGTTAGCAGGATACTTCTAAAAATTATGAACGGATTTACATTCAACTTTGTGGAAAAAGTTTGTGAGATATGGAAGAACTGATTCCTTTCTCATATCAGTCAGACAAAGGAGCGTGTGGTAGCTGATGTGCTTAACTTTTGATGAATATCCAACATGATGAACGGCCATATCTTCAAAACTATTGTTCCCCAGGTCTGCACTCTGTCTTTATAGTTTAGTGTCTGTATCTGAGATTTTCAAGAACCAATCACATGTGGGACTTGTCAGCGTAACTTTCCAATAGTGAAAGTAATATTAAGTAGTAATAGCCACTATATACAGAAAGTAAAGAAAATATATTATTAAACATTATTAAACATTTATAGGCTACTGCATGAGTTTCCATACTACATATACAGTAGTTTGGAAGTTCCCATATACAGCAAGTGAGTATTTTAAGTTAAGAAAATAAGTTAAAGACAGTAATAATGAAACATAATCACACTTCTTTTAATGATGAGTGATACGTAATATGTTACATTTTGAAACTAGTTTCCTCAACACTGCACATCACATATTAAAAAATGAATGAATAAAAATTGCATTACACCGAGGGAGACTTGGATCATTTGCAAGGGACATCATGATCACTGTTGACTTGTTTTAACTGCAGAGCAATCAGACATGGGTCAGAGAAAAAACAAAACAAAAAAAAAAAAATCTCTTCTTCAAGATCTAAAACCTCTAAACTTAATCTGAAAGTCAAATATAAATTGGATGCCTTTTTACTTTCATCATTATATTTCAACTGAGCAGAGGAAACGATTTTATTGTTATTATTTATTTATTTATGTATTTATTTATTTTTTTTTTGGCAAAAAAGATCAAGTAATTTATTATTGCCAGTGTAATTACCATGAACGCAAAGCTGCAAAATGTGAAGGCACCATGAACAAAATATAAACTTATTATTAGAAACTCCACAAGAATACTGACATAATGCCATGTCAAGACACTCTAAGGTCTATGAATTAAAGAATCATAAGAATTAAGTAGAATTAAGATATCATCAATAATTTATGTCTAACTTAAACTATGATTAAAAAACAAATAAACAAACGAATACACCACTTTCTCTCACATGGTGAACAGCAGATGACCACTGAAGGTGCTGTAGTGATTATGATTATCAAATATTCTTGTGTTTTTCCAGAGACGCAGAAACACAACATCTCCAACTTCTAGAAGCAGTGAAGCGCCATTAGAGGAAGTCCCATAGCCGGATGGTTGACGTTCCCATGAGATGAGTACATGTTGTCCATTTTTGACCAAGATAGCACAAGAGCCATATGAACGATGTCCATGTGCACCCGCGTAGAACTCGAAGTGGTAAACACCTCTCACTGGTGCGATGAAAAAACCTGCAGAACAATTTTGACATTTTTAAACGGAGAGTGGACTGATGCAGCTCCTGCCAAACAACAAGCAGGGTGTTTGGCATCACAGAGGCTGAAAATCAAAATTATTTCTGAAATTTGTAGAATACCTGTGTTTGGGTTGTAGGCATTCCCAATGTTAGTGACGACGTATCTGAAGACCAGAGTGGTGTGTGTGTTAAATGGTCCAAGAGTTCCAGAGCCTGAAGCCCGAAGAGAGGCTGAGAAAGCCACCCGTTTGACTGAGAGAGAGAGAGAGAGGGAGAGATAGATAGATAGAGAGAAAGAGACATGTAATCCTGTTAGTGTGGCTGTCACAATGACAAAAAACAGCTAAACTGAAATCATTTCCTAATTGTCATATGTGAAATGCATTTGATTGAGTCAATGTGTTAACATCATTTTGTATACCAAGAGCATGCTACATCCTTGATAACTTTGTTTTTTGTTTTTGGTTTTGTTTTTCCGTTTGCAATTCATGGGAAGGTAATATTTTTGAAATGATGTGCATCTTAATCTTGGAGAGAATGTTCCAGATATCATGCTGACAGTGTGATTTTCAGTCCTACCCTGCCTGTCTCTGTTTAGAGCCTCCACCTGGTTTTCTGTGATGTTTGACCTGGCCGTCATGGCGGCAAGTTCCACTGCTTGAGCTGAAACCAAGTAAAGGAGAAAAATGATAACAGAAAAATGACATACCTCCAATTCCTCTGCAAATAAACAGTTATTGAAACATTTGACAATGAAAAGCAGTTAATGGCAGCTGTCTGAACCAGGATCTAGGCGTCTCGGCTTGTCATAATATCAGTTTTCCCTTTCCATCAGTCCCAAAGTCACAGTGATAGTTACAACAAAACCAGACGTAAGGCACTCAAATCAGCTGATTAACAATAAAGTAACATTTGAACACACACATCATAGACATTGCATTTTGAACATATTTTGATTATAATGTCGGCTCAGTCATTGTTCACTGTTGTTATGAGATGACGTCTGATCTTCACTCAGTACCTTCAAGCTGTGTCTTCAGGCCGTCTACCTGAGTCTTCTGTCCCTCCAGTTCTCTCAGTTTAGCTGCTTGTGCTGCAATGAAAATTAAAACTTTGATAAATGAAGCAAAAAATAAAGAAGAATTTAGGGGAAAACCAGTAGATCTTGGCCAAAGCATCAGTCATTGTTCACTGTTGTTATGAGATGACGTCTGATCTTCACTCAGTACCTTCAAGCTGAGTCTTCAGGCCGTCCACCTGAGTCTTCTGTCCCTCCAGTTTAGCTGCTTGTGCTGCAACAAAAACACAACTTTAATGAATTAACCAACCAGTGGAGAAGAATTCATGGGAAAACACATGGATCTTAGCCTGCCTATGTCTGATTTTAATGCAGCTTTTATTACCCCTGGTTACTGTTTCAGTGCATGTTTTTAACAAAAATATTTGATCTAACAAGCAACACAATGACAAGACACATTACAATCATCAACTAAAAACCTGTTACAACAAAATATTTGCTAATGTTATCACCTTTTTTTCATTATCATTTTACTATACCTTTGTTCTCATCCTGCAAGTATCTCATCTCCACCTTCTGTTCAGCCAACAAGGCGCTCATTTCTCTCAGCACAGCATGGATGTCAGGTGGACAGGTCTGTTGCTGATGAGAGGCGTTTGCACGTTCAGCTCCCTGGGTTTCATTGTGTTCTCCATGAGGAACGATTTGGTTCCCAGCATCTGAGTGAACCTGAGCTCCAAACAGAGAGAGGACCAGCAGCAGCAGCTGACAAACCACGGTGATGTCCATTCTCACACTGGCAAATATGCACATGCCTTTAGGCTGCTAATCCAAAACCTATATATAGTCTAGCTTTATTTGCCTTTTTTTTTTTTCCACAAGAGTTGTGTTAGTGATACTGTCAGTATTTCTCTGCCAAGTTCTCAAGGCCCACTTGTCCTGTAAGTTTTTCCTCAAGCTGTACTCTCCCCAACCTGATCCATCATGAAAGTCCATATTTCCTTGTGAGATCAGGTGTAAAACTCTGCAATCGATAACACTTTTTGTTTTTGAAACACAATTTAGAAAAAGCACAGACAAAGAAAGCAGACTGAATCATTTTTGAACTATAACAGAAATATGATTTTTCAATAGCTAAGAACTGGATTGTTGATCCTTCTGACTGCTTTGGACCTTTGCTTAACCAAAAACCCTCTTTTTAAAAATACATCCTGAATCACATAACAAAATTTTAATGAAGACTATTAATATTTAAAAAGATCACTTTTATGAAATCATGTCTGACAAGTTTGTGAATGACAGACTCTTCAGTTTCCACTGTATCAAATAAAATTTCAGATGGTAAACATTAGACTAATGGGTTCATGGGACCAGAGATAATACAAGTTTATCATCAGTCACTAGCAATTTACTACCTTCAAGCTGTCAGTTTACAATCCCATCACATTCTTCATTGGCCAGATTTCATACCTGCAGTGAAAAGTTTAATTATTTGATTTGAAAAGAGGATTCCTAAACTGACGGGAAAAAAAAAAAAAAAATTGACGTCAGTTCAGTGAAGATTTTAGAATCATCTTACATATTAGAGTACATTTATCTGTTCAAACATTATCATTTGTGTGTGCAGATGTTATGGTTATGGTTTCTTTGCTGACCTAGGCTTGTTGTTTGGCTGACCGAGATTTACCAGAAAACCCATAGTATTTTTCTCCTTTTGCTTCCTTAATGAATTGCGATGGGTAAATAATATCTGGTTTTGGAACAGCAACAGCAATGACATTTAAGATGCAAGATATCCACTGTGAGATGCCATCACATTCATGTGTGAATTTTTTCTTCAGCTCAGTTTTTCTCGTTTCACTGAAAACGGATTGTAGATTGTGTGCGTGCTGATATTGTATCCCCATGTAAAGCTGGTTTATCACACCGATGAGGTTTTTATCATTTCTTAATTCATGGTGGTGCTATCAGATATGGGCCAGAAAATAGACAGCATCCAGATGAATATATTTCATTTGGTGTCCATCTCAACTCTTCCCATTAACTGTCAGTTTAACAGCCCCTAATTAAGCCCAAGTGTCTTCTCTGCTGAAGTATCCATGTGTGAGACATGCAGCCAGCCTTAGGGGCAGCTTACAACTCATCACTAATGTATCTTAAAGAAGTAGAAGGGTCAATTGAGAACAAGGTTGGACTCAAGGAAACATCAACAGAGAAAAAAAATCTAGCAGGCAGTGATTGACAGTGCAATACCCAAAGTAAGTATAGAGAAGAACAATGAACAAGGTGAAGGGAACTTTTTGTAAATGAGATGTTATAAGATATGAAATGGTTACATGCTACATTTGAACTGTAATCAGGAAACTGGTAAAATAAACAAGTCAGACAACCTCCATTAACGTCCTGGTGTCGTTCTCCCAGGCCTGATCTTTGACATGTGATCCGGTGAAAGTGTCATGAAAATATGTAACCCTGCGTGGGATGAGGTGCTCCAGGGTTGGGCTGGAGCACAAAAAATCTTGGAAGACTTAAAACAAGATGCAATGGATTGAGGTGACTGTGTAGACTGACTTTGTTTCAAATATAAATGACCTTGATATTTCATACTTCATTGTGGTGCTCAGTTTAGCTGCCCCAGAATCAAGGCAATCTTTGGCTCTTTTGTCTCAAGCTTTGAAGAGATGCCAAAGTGACAAAATAAAACTGAACCATGCAAAATCACATTAACGTTGTTCACATGAATAACATTTGGGGATTCAATCTTAATTTCTTACATGAAATCCCATTGAAAGCTGCAACTTAGAATATTTCATTTTTCCCTGATGTCAGAGTTTGTAGTGAAGTCTTTGAAGGCAGTTAAGAAAAGGTATTAAGTGTATTTTTGGCACAATGGAAACAATCATGATATAGACCTGTATGATTTCAGTTGATAATTTCCAGTGAGAAACACGCTGTCTTCACTTAGAGATTACTTTTACAGAGGAGTACAAAGGACTGATGGGGAGCTTCATCACACAATGCAACAATAATCATCTGAAGATCCATATAAGTAAAACCGATGAGCTTGTGGATGACCAGAGGAACAGGAGGCCCCGTGTCCTGGGTGTCATCCAGGGAGAGGAAGTGAATTGAAAATGGTGAGTTATAATTAGTGCTGAATAATGACTAGAAAGGTTTTTTGCAGACCATTATGATATTACAGGGAATTTGACCCTTGAAACTTGAAATTTGAATCCAGGACACTGCAATCAGGACATCACAATGTCAGCTGCAGAACAGTGCCCCTAAAGTTGTGTATACTGTGAGCGTGATTTGTGAGCGTGACAGGCCTTCCTCCATTGCGGGGACCGGCAATTACTCGCAAATTATGGTAAATTGCATTTATTGTAGTTTTCTTAGCTTTATTTCTTGCACATTTTGTGCCTTTGATGCAAGGTTTGTGATTAAGTAACAATAAACACTTCTGCAGCTAACAGTTTTTCCACTGTGATCAGCACAGTTTTTTAAAGAAGCATCAATGCTCTGTCAGAGCTCTGTGCTGCAGGTTCCCCTTGATGATTGGACAATGGAGAGGCTGGGGGAGGGTCAGTGTGACATCACCGAAGCATGTGTAGAGAGGATGAGAGCTGAAGAGCAATATGAGGTAAAAACGGTCTTACGTGATCACAGAATTAAAAAATTATATATCGTTGAAATCATTGAAAACCACGTATGTCCAGAATGCTAACATTTCAGGAGCTAAGACAAACAGCCTTGTTTTTAGCTTGACCACTGTGCATTTTTCAGTTTAGAAATCCCATGAGTTGTACAAGGACATGTCATTCTTCTCATTCATCATTCTTCACACAACCTGTTTACATGTTATATTGTTTATCTTGGGGAAAACAAATGTGCTCTTGTTTGAGGGTGAGGAGTAAACAACAAAAACGTAGCCCCATGTCTTCTGTATCAATAAAATAATAAACTAACAAACTTGTATTGTAATGCAAATCATAATAGTTGTAGCTCTACTGTGCCATGTGGTGTGGTGTTTTACAAGAAAAAGCAAAGATGAAAGGTATATCATGTCAGAAATCACTGGTTCTAATGAGTTATAGTTACAAGCACATTGGTTTGCTTTGTCTCTTCAGCTGAAATGAATGTTTATGAATTCATTTTTGAGATAATTTTGTTGGGGCTGGCACATAGAGCAGTGGTTCTGAAATGCTCTTCAATAATGCATCCCCTTTGAAATTTTTTCTTTGTTTTCAGCCAAGTACCCCCTGACCAGAACACCTTCAGTGTCTGAAGCAACAACTTGATCCTGGGGATATGTTTTCAGCTCTGTTTTTGCTTCTTTCTCACTTCTTTCTCCTTGTTTTCTGCTGTATCGCTGCTACGCGTCAACCACAAATCCATTTTCTAGATTTCTTTTTGTCTCGGCTTCTCGGTCATAGTGAACAAACGTCCTCGCTTGACGACCACGGCAGCAGATTTGAACCACAAACACACGTTTGACATCTTCAGGAAACCCGGGGGGAAGAATTTTTATTTGACAACAGTTTATCATAAAGACAGACATTAAATTATAAACACCATGGATAAGGAGCACAATCCTGGAATGAATGGAGCCCCTGGTACACTGGTGGGTTTTCCGCTGCACTCTTCCCTTGGGGACTCTTCTGGTCTCTGTGTAAAGCGGCACACCTGAAGACTGAATGTTGTCACATGCTGTTTCTGGGTCCGTCAGATGTGCTGCATCCACACAGTGTCAGTCAGAGGGACACTGAGCCAGTCATTCCCTTTGCTGCTCATGAGCTCCCCTAAGAGCTGATCAAGGAGGAGAATGCTCTGCTCTGCATCACCAGCTCAGTCTTGGTGATGTGGCGGTCCATCTCCCTCTCGGTCACCACCGGTCTGTTTTTCTGCATCAGCTGCACCCTCTCAGCCCCTCTCAGCAGAGCCACATCATCTGCATCCCACTCAAAAATGCATGGTGACATGCATGCCATGAAGGTGGGGTACAGTCGATGGGTGTCAGTGGTGCACTCTACTGCCAGATGCCACGTGAAGTGCCACATGTCTCAGTGAACAATGAGATCCAGCCACCTGCTGAAGTGCACCTTCAGTTTTGGTCTCTCCCACTTCCTTGCAGCAGCCACAGTCCACATCAGCTTATTGGTGATCTGAGAATATAAATGAACAACTGTGGTATTATTAGAACAGGTTCATCTGGACTTACTAATTATATATTATAAAATGACAAAAAAAAAAAAAAAACAGACAAAAACAAATCAAAAATCAACAATCCAACAGACACTCAAACATCAGAAAGGTGTTTGCGCATTGGTGAACACAACCACTAGATTGTCACAGAGAGGCTTTGAGCAAATGCTTGCCCGGCAAACATATAACATAGAATATGGAATAAACTGTACAGTGTTTTGTATAGTGTATAGTGTCACCTGATGCAAGCACAATTTATCTGAAAATAAGAAGACAAACCATTTTAAACATCTGAGATGATGTCAAGGTGCATTAAAAAAATACTGTCTCCAATTTTTTTCTGACTGTAGGAATGGATAAATATTGTGTAGAATGCCTCAAATGATATGCTGAGGAATAATGGTATATTGTGGTCTAATATTCACCATACTTGAAGACCTGGACTTTACTCTTGATATTGTTATGTTCTCTCATACCCATCAACACATACAAGAGAAAACTAACAGACTATGAAAACATGAAGGACAAATTGGACTGAACAACATCAAAAATACCAGAAATTATGAGACTGAATATCAGAAACCAACCACCAGTCATGTTTGGTGAACGAGAACTGCCCAATTTTACCACCTTGACACATCTGGGTGGTGCAGTGAATGTAAATGGTGGGGCAAAGGCTGCAATCACACCAGTGGGCACCAGTTACATTAAATAAGTAAATAAGTAATGTCTCAGACACTGCAAATGATCAGTATTGGGGGAATTGGGTTACATAATGCATTATGCAGCCTAATAATATTATTTATCTGAGTAACATAATACAGCAGTGTAACGAGTTACTGCTTAAAATGTAGTGCTATTATTGCAGTTTTTCTAATGTGCAGGAGTTAACTGAAATTATATACAACCAATACTTCAGTGCTCGTGAATATTACTCATCCTCACGGAAAGCTACAAAGAAATATTTATCCATTGAGCACTCAAGCACCATCATGCAAGATGTTTTGGCTTGCATGATGGTCAAAATCTTTTTAATTAATGATACTGTATTAATAAGTAGGTCTAAATTAACCTAGACATCCATGTTTTGTTTGGTTTTTCATGAGTTTGCACGTACTTGGCCACCTGAGTCCTGATTATGTGTTCTCAGACAGTTAAGAGGTTTTTGTCACTTAAGAGAGACTTGATAAACAACATTACCTCCAACCAAAAAATTGGATGGGGGGTGTTATAAAAATTGCATTTTAATCTTATAAAATTACATTATATTACCATTATTTCCATGACACTATATAGAAGTGTGTAGACAGTAGTTTTCCACTCTTCACCCAAGTGAGAGTGTAATATGACCTTGTATCCTTGTATTGTAGCTGGATTGTTGAATATTACCATATAAGGATTCATTTCCTGTTAGAATAGAATAGATAACTGTTGATGTGTGAACAAGTGCCTCAGTGAGAGGTCGCTGCCCAATGGGGTAAGCTACTCACTCCTTGCAAGTAAAAATTTACTACTCAACTGGGCGTTGTCTGTCTCCTTTGTCAGGAGGTGATCTCAGAATTTTAGTAACAACTTGGTCCTTCGAGCCGGATCCCAACATCTCTGACTGGAGGATGGGGAGGAACTGGTGAAGCTGAAAAACCTGTGCACAGTCTGGTCTGGGACCTGAAAGACCTCCACCGCAGAGTTCGGTGAAAAAAGAGGCCAGCTGAACCAGGACACCTCCGTCCAACAGTGGGGTGACGGGATCCGAACAACAGTGAACGAGACCCTGCCTGCCTAAGGAGACACCAGTTGAGTGAGTATGAGTGTGTTTGTGAGGTCGCGCGCATGAACCGTTCTTGGGTGAACCGTTCTTGAGTGAGAGGTCGCTGCCCAGAGGGGTAAGCTACTCACTCCGGGGTGAGAGGTCGCTGCCCAGGGGGGTAAGCTACTCACTCCTAGTAAAGACCTGATTAGGGAGGTCTCTAAAGACAAACCTCGCGCATGCACGTTAAAGATAAAGCTAGCAAAGAACGGTGTGATTGATGTGTGATTGATGAGTGATTGGGTTCGCGACAGCCGAAGCAGCGGGCAGAGGGTAAACCTGATCGGTGTCAACTGACTCTGCTGACTGTTGAAGTAGGCTGTTGGCGTTCCATTGGCAAATATGAGAAGTAGTGGCAGTAAAAAGATTGAACCTCAGCTGATGGCTGATGCAAAATACATGCATAAATGTTACCCTGGCTCTTGTGAACAATTGAGCATGTGGCAAAAGAAATATGATTTCAATGAAACTCGGAGTAACTGCTTGTACTCTGTTGGTAAAAAAAGAAAAAAAAAATTATTGGGTGCAGAAAAAAATATGGTTGGTCTGAACTCAAGTGACCTTTCAGCATAGCTGGACTATGTAAAATAGATAGATATATAAATAGATAGATAGATAGATAGATAGATAGATAGATAGATAGATATATTGATCCCAACCAGGGAAATTCTGGTGTTCCAGCAGCAACAGTAGAAACATACAATAAAGTTAAATAAAAAAGATTAAAGGCTAAAAATATACAATAGAGACTATAAAGACTAAAAACTAAAACATACAATAAGGGCTAACCTAAGAAAAAGAGATATGAGATGTGAAATATACAGATGGTAATGAATATGACAATATACAGAGGGAGTAGACAGATGAAAAGAAGCAAAAAGTATGGACTAAAATATGCACAAATGTGGAAAGAGGAAGCAGTATGATGAAGATTATTGTTGTAATTCTTCAGCACCGTCACAACAAGCACAACGGCAACAACAGCAACAGGCAGGACAGAGACGTGCCACGTCTCCCCCTTACTGCCTCGCCACCACCTTTTGCGGCAGCACAGGCAGAGCTGGATGCGCTTAAAGGTGCTGTAGGTGGAAAGGAAAGGAAAGAATGGAAATGCAGGGAAGAAAAAATGAGGAGAGCATGGAAGTGTTTGAACTGGAGGTTTATCTGAAGTGCATTGATAATAAAAAACACAACAAAACAAAAAACCCACTATTGACCTCTATGCAATGGATAAGCTGATCACCTTTCTTTGTGATTCTGGAGCTGATAAAATAGTGGTGAATGATCCCTGGTTCTCAGATAAACTGTCAAATGATTTTGTCTGGGACAGATCAGCAAATGGTCTGATGTCGAAGGAATTTCTGACACATAACATGTTTATGAAGGATGACCTTACTGGTCAAGCACAAAGACACTCCTATATTCTAGCAGCTGCCCGGTTAATCTTTTGAGCAGACAAACAATGTGCGAACTGAGCTTGGCCTTGCTTCCCACACTCAAGGGCCTGATAGTTAAACAAGTAAACAACGGTGAAGACGTTTTTGTTATGGAAGGGCAGCCCCAATATTTTTACACTTTGGACTTGTGTGCTTCAACAGTCAGTGACATCCCATGCACACTGATAGAAATGGCAGATGCACGTGTTCCATCCATGTCAGAAAAACACTTCTGGTGAACCAGATAAAAAATATAAGCTAAACTTGCTCAGCTGACAGATCTACAACTCAGTTTAACAGACATGGTGTGGGACAAACACAGAAACTCTGTGGTTGCAGTTTCACTAACTAACGCACAGCAGCTCCTGTACAGAGAACATGCACCTCCACATGTGTCTCTTACTTGTAACCCCAACGCAGAATGGAGAGACCTTTACCGTCTCCTGTGTCAGACAAAAATTGCCACTGATTGGCACCCTGTGGAGACTCACATTTTCTACAGTCCCACATATGGACTGTACAAACAACGCCTCAATTGGCGCATGCGAGTGGAAACTGCAACCCACTTGATATCAGAAAGTTGAGAAGTGATTTTGTCCTCTGAGGAGGAAGAGCGATTGACTGAGATAAATCCAAACTTGTGGTCCTCTGGACCCGCTGATGTTGGTTTGATAAAAGGTGCAACACCGGTACAAATTACACCAAAGACTTCTTTTAGGCCATGTGTTAAACAATATCCCCTAAAAAGAGATGCTGAAGAAGGCATATCAGATACTATAGATGTGTTAGTAAAGGCAGGTGTTATAGTTCCTTGCCCTGATTCACCTGTTCCCTGTAAAGAAAGCAGCCATCCCAGTGCATCCCGACAGTCAATTCTGGTTTGCCTTCATAAACGAAAGAAGTGGATGTTCACATGTTCAACCCAAGGTTACTGTGAATCTCCCACCATTTTCTCACAATGGATGTCATCTAATCTAGCTAAATTTTCACCACTCTGTGTTAGTCAATTACTGCTGTATGTTGATGACATATTGTTAGCTTCCCCTACAGAAAAAGCATGTCAAATTGACACGAAAGCCTTGCTAAAATTCTTAGCTGATAATGGGCGCAAAGTCAATAAAGCAAAATTGCAGCTATGGCGTCCTACAGTTAAATATTTGGGTCACAACATTAGTGCGGACGGAAAAGCCATAGATCCTAAACGTAAACAAGTCATTCTTAATGCACCTAAACCATGCACCAAACAACTGTTCAACAATTGTTGTTCAAATGGTGTATTGTAAAAATGGTCACATGTCATCAGTACTGTTGCAGTCTTATGGTGACAAGTTGAGACCCTTGGCATACTATTCTTCTAAATTAGATTCTGTCACCTTAGCGTTCCCAGTATGTTTCCAGGCTGTTATTGCTGCTTCAATGGCCGTTCAGGCATCTGCTAGTATTGTTCACTTTCACCCCCTTACAGTATAGCCTTTTCTGACACAGATTCCATTGAGTCTGAACGATCTTTTTGGTTGTCTCATGGTGCTTCAATTGTTGATGGTATTTACTTCTCTCCTGAGAAAAAAAAACTATTCTCCCTAAAAATCTATATGTATACGCATAGATGGGCGTGTGTTTTGAGCCACAGTCCTTGCCATGGTTCGACAGGAGGGATGAATACCCTTACATTAAGTAAATTCACAGCATACGGTTTCACAAATTTTTCAAAGAATTTTGTAGCAAGATGACACATATGTGCAGAATTCAATACCCAGGGACGGCTGAAACCAAAACGAGGAGCTTTCCCAATGCCCACAGAACCATTTGAAGCTATGGCATTGGATCTTATACAACTTAATAAATGTGAAGGGAAAGAATATTGCCTTGTAATGATAGATATGTTTAGTCAATGGGTAGAGATATTCCCCACGGAAAATCCAGACGCCCTGACAGTTGCCAAAGCATAGTGTAGAGAAATTATTCCTAGATATGGCATCCCCAGAACGCTATATAGTGACAATGGAGCACACTTTGTAAACAAAATCATAGAACATGTGGGAACAAGACTACAGATAGATTTAAAGAATTATCGTGCCTACCATCCTCAAAGTGCAGGGCTGGTAGAGAGATATAATGGAACAATAAAAAATTAACTTAGGAAATGTAGGGCTGAATCAGGGAAAAAAAACTTGATTTATTATTTGGATTTAGTAAAATTGTATACTGAGATACTGTATGGTAGACAATTTAGATTACCATAATGGAGTGTGCTTACACCAGAACAAAATCAAGAACAGACAATAGCTGATTATATGAGGAAAATGCTGCAGCATAACGAGGTTGAGATTGCTAATCGTTTGCCAGTCTCCTGTTGATTCTATCCCTACAGAAGCTGACTCAAAGCTGAAGCCAGGAGATTGGATTCTGATCAAAGTCATCAAAAGGAAGGCTTGGTCATCCTCGCGGTGGGAAGGTCCATATCAAGTGCTGCTGACCACACCCATGACAGTAAAGATAGCTGAAAGACCCAGCTAGATACACCAATCTCACTGTAAGAAACAACATCTTTTGTCTGACTAAAACCTAGGTGACAACCTGCTGAGTGTAATAAGTCTGGCTACAAAGGGGGTTAGAATCATTAGGAACTAGCCGTCTCAATGCCAGTGAAGAAACCAACGGTGCACTCAGCAATTTAGGTCACACCAGGCTGGTCAAGATGAAGTGGTTGTTTTTGTTTCTTTTGACATTTTTTGCTTCAGTAGCAATTATAACTCCTCCATTGGTGTTAAAAAATTAAACGTTATCATATTGATCATCATGAACCTATGGACAATTCTTGGTATAAGTCTGTAATGTTAATCTCTAACCGACTCACAAATGGCAGTAGTTGTTATGTTTGTCCATAAGGCCGCATGGAGTGCCAGAAAGCCCTATTCTGGTCCCCCATCCAGCCTATATCACGGATGTGTTTGCTATATTGCAAGATGTAACTGTGGGAAGGAATCGCTCCACGTGGGTGTCTTACTTCCCAGCCCTGAATGTCACTTCAACTTTTATCTATCGTGACCCTTCAACATTTTATAATGTGACTAATGCTACAGTTTCTAAAGGAATGATGTCTCATAGGTATGGAGATTCAATGCCCAATGCTCCCCTCTGTTTTTACAGACCCCGCTTTGATGATGACACTTTTTTGGGCAATGCCACTAACTGTAAGGTCATAGTGCGTGTTGGTAAAATGATTCATTGAATAATGCGACTGGACAAAATGTTTATGGTACAACACATTCAGGATGCCTGGTCACTTTTAACCTGATTACATGATCTCCCATTGTCAACTTTTCCTTGCGAAAAGGTGCTAACAGCTCCTTTGTGTCTAATACAGCTCCATGTGGCTGGGGATACGCATGTCCTCAGTCCATGGTCTGGACATATGGGCACAAATCCTATATGTACCTTCCCACTGGGTGGTCTGGTTGCTGTTATTTGTCGTATCTGCTCTCATCTGTGCAGGTATTCAAGACCTTCGCTTCTCATCACACCACTCAAACCGACCTACAGAGGCAAAGGCGTGGCCAACGCATCTCTGACTTCAAGGGCATCCTAGGCACAATATTCCCTTTTATGGGGCGGCTAATGTCACACATTGATTAAATGAAGTTGCATTTGAGCTAGAAAACCTAACAGCCTTAGTTGATGGCATTGTACAAACTGTTAGTCCAGAATTATCTGCTCTCAGAGCCATGGCCTTACAAAACAGAATGGCTCTTGATTTGGTAATGTCTGAAAATAGGAGATGTCTGTCAATTGATTGGTGAGCATTGTTGCACATGGATCCCTGACAGTATAAGTAATCTAACCTAACTACACTCACATCTATTAGCCTTACACAAATGCATGCAAGATCAGACTGATACAGGAGTGGGATTTAACTTGTGGAAGTGGCTTACTGATTTCTGGTACTGGTTCATGGTTCTCTGTGGCCGTGAAGGTGCTTACACCTGTTTTGCTGGTCTTGGCTTTGTTGTTTCTCTTTGTTGTCTGTTGTATACCTTGTTTCCAGGCGCTGATCCGGAGGCTAGTCAGCGGAATAGTCAGAGACACACTGTACACCGAGCACAGGGAGGTGTACGTCCGGCTGCTCATCGAAGGAGACAACAGCAGCATTTCTAACAACACTGAAGACGCAGCTGTTTGAAATTTATGTGTTGATCTCTATGATATCATTACAAAAAATCGAGAGAAGTTGTAACTGACTGACTTGATGATCTTATGCATATTTTTCTATTTGTATGGAAATAATGATAAACAGGAGGGAAATGTTATAAAAATTGCATTTTAATCTTATAAAATTACATTATATTACCATTATTTCCATGACACTATATAGAAGTGTGTAGACAGTAGTTTTCCACTCTTCACCCAAGTGAGAGTGTAATATGACCTTGTATCCTTGTATTGTAGCTGGATTGTTGAATATTACCATATAAGGATTCATTTCCTGTTAGAATAGAATAGATAACTGTTGATGTGTGAACAAGTGCCTCAGTGAGAGGTCGCTGCCCAATGGGGTAAGCTACTCACTCCTTGCAAGTAAAAATTTACTACTCAACTGGGCGTTGTCTGTCTCCTTTGTCAGGAGGTGATCTCAGAATTTTAGTAACAGGGGGTTATGTTTCCACCCCTTTCCATTAATCTGTCTGTCTGACTGTGTGCTTCTCAGCAGGATATCTCTAAAAATTATGAACGAATTTACATTCAACTTTGTGGAAAAAGTTTGTGAGATATGGAAGAACTGATTCCCTTCTCATATCAGTCGGACAAAGGAGCATGTGGTAGCTGGTGTGCTTAACTTTTGATCAATATCCAACATGATGAACGGCCATATCTTCAAAACTAGTGTTCGACAGGTCTGCACTCTGGCTTTATAGTTTAGTGTCTGTATCTGAGATTATCAATAACCAATCACATGTGGGACTTGTCAGCGTAACTTTCCAATAGTGAAAGTAATATTAAGTAGTATTAGCCACTATATGCAGACAGCAAAGAAAATATTGTATTGCATTACTAAACATTTACAGGCTACTGTATGAGTTTCCACACATACAGTAGTATGGAAGTTACCATATACAGCAAGTGAGTATTGTAAGTTGAGAAAATAAGTTAATGACAGTAATAATGAAACATAATCACACTTGTTTTAATGATGAGTGATACGTAATATGCTACATTTTGAAACTAGTTTCCTCAAAACTTCACATCACATATTAAAAATAAATAAATGAATAAAAATTGCATTACACCGAGGGAGACTTGGATCATTTGCAAGGGACATCATGATCACTGCTGACTTGTTTTAACTGCAGAGTGATCAGACATGGGTCAGAAAAAAAAAAAAAAAAAAAAAAAATTCTTCTCTGAGATCCAAAACCTCTAAACTTCATCTGGAAGTCAAATATAAAATGAATGCCCCTTTATATTTATCATTATATTTCAACTGAGCAGAGAAAATGAGTTTTGGATTTTTTCTTTCTTTCTTTTTTTTTTTTTTTTTTTTTTTTTTTTTTTTTGTCAAAAATGATCATATAATCCATTTTTGCCAGTGTAATTACCATAAACGCAAAGCTGCAAAATGTGAAGGCATCATGAACAAAATATAAACTTATTATTATAAACTCCACAAGAAAATTGACATAATGCTCTACGGTCTGTGAATTAAACAATCATAATAATTAAGTAGAATTAATATATCATCAATGGTTGGAATTTAGTAGAATTAAGATATCATCATTTATTTACGTCTAATTTAAAATATGTTAAAAAACACAAACAAACAAATACACTGCTTCCTCTCACATGGTGAACAGCAGATGACCACTGAAGGTGCTGTGGTGATTATAACTGTCATGTATTCTTGAGTGGTGCCAGAGACGCAGAAACACAACATCTCCAACTTCTAGAAGCAGTGAAGCGCCATTAGAGGAAGTCCCATAGCCGGATGGTTGATGTTCAAATGCAATAAATATGTGTTGTCCATTTTTGACCAAGACAGCACCCGCGGGATGTGAATTATGTCCATTTGCACCCACATGGAACTCGAAGTGGTAAACACCTCTCACTGGTGCGGTGAAAATACCTGCAGAACAATTTTGACATTTTTAAACGGAGAGTGGACTGATGCAGCTCCTGCCAAACAACAAGCAGGGTGTTTGGCATCACAGTGGCTGAAAATCACTTTTATTTCTGAAATTTGTAGAATACCTGTGTTTGGGTTGTAGGCATTCCCAATGTTAGTGACGACGTATCTGAAGACCAGAGGGGTGTGTGTGTTAAATGGTCCAAGAGTTACATCGCCGGAAACCACTAGAGAGGCTGAGAAACCCACCCGTTTGACTGAGAGAGACAGAGACAGAGAGAGAGAGAGAGAGAGAGAGAGAGAGAGAGATGTAATCCTGTTAGTGTGGCTGTGACAATGACAAAAACAGCTAAACTGAAATCATTTCATAATTGTCATATATGAAATGCATATGATTTAGTCAATATGTTAACATCATTTTGCATACCAAGAGCACGATACATCCTTAATAGCTTTGTTTTATGTGCTTGTTTTTGTTTTTCATTCTGCAGTTTTTAGGAGGGTAACATTTTTCATATGATGTGTATCCTAATTTTGGAAAGAATGTTCCAGATATCATGCTGACAGTGTGATTTTCAGTCCTACCCTGCCTCTCTCTGTTCAGAGCCTCCACCTGGTTTTCTGTGATGTTTGACCTGGCCGTCACGGCGGCAAGTTCCACTGCTTGAGCTGAAACCAAATAAAGGAGAAAAATGAAAACAGAAATGTGACATACTTCCAATTCCTCTGCAAATAAACAGTTACTGAAACACTGAACAATGAAAAGCAGTTAATGGCAGCTGTCTGAACCAGGATGTAGGCGTCTCGGCTTGTCGTAATATCAGTTTTCCCTTTCCATCAGTCCCAAAGTCACAGTGATAGTGACAACAAAACCAGACGTAAGGCGTTCAAATCAGCTGATTAACATTAAAGTAACATTTGAACAAACTCATCATAGACATTGCACTGTATTCCACTGAAGTGTAGAAAAGTCAAGAACAAAGATCATGCACATTTAAGAGCATCAGCTTTCATGTTATTTTTTGAACATATTTTGATTGTAATGACGACTCAGTCATTGTTCACTGTTGTTATGAGATGACGTCTGATCTTCACTCAGTACCTTGAAGCTGTGTCTTCAGGCCGTCCACCTGAGTCTTCTGTACCTCCAGTTTAGCTGCTTGTGCTGCAACAAAAATAGATTTTTCATAAATGAAGCAAGAAATAAAGAACAATTTAGGGGAAAACCAGTAGATCTTAGCCAAAGCATCAGTCATTGTTCACTGTTATGAGATGGTGTCTGATCTTCACTCAGTACCTTCAAGCTGAGTCTCCTGTCCCTCCAGCTTTGCTGCTTGTGCTGTAACAAAAACACGAATTAACCAAACAGTAGAGAAGAATTCATGGGAAAAGCCATTGATCTTAGCCTGCCTATGTCTGATTTTAATGCAACTTTTATTGCTTTTATTTTTATATTTGACTCTATTTTCATTATTGAAAACAAACCCAGCGGTCTGCACATGCCAATCACGCACTGCGCGTAGGGCATCAAATGCCTGGGGGGCACCAAAAAAAATAGGCTCGTGAAAAATCATCATCATAATAGTAATCATAACTAGAATTTGTAAAGTTTCTGAAGAAACTTTGCATGTGCTTGCAACTGCCTGGACATGTGGTAAACTGCCAACTGTATACTGTTTGTAGGTTATGTAGTGTTGTTGCTCTTGCCCAGGCGGGGAGGTGAACCCTGGTCTCCTTCATGGCAGGCAGAGACACTAACCACTGCGCCACTGGGGCTTATGTGGCCGGAAGTAGAAATGAGATTCTATAAAGCACACAGCATGAGTGACAGTGGCACTTGGGAAAGAGTCGCATAAAAGTAGTGGTCAAACAAAACTAATTTGAAACTGTAATTTGAAAAAATCGGTCTTAAAGTTATGTAGATTTTCTTCCCTTTATATTCATAGTTTTCAAATTATGTACAGAATTGTTATATTGTCCCCCATAAATCCTTGTCTATAAAGGTAAAATAATTATTTTTTTCATGTACCAGTGTTTTAAACATAGGCCTACATAATCCTGTAATTAATTATGAAATATTTTTTGTACCATGGTTCAAAACTGTATTTCACTGTAGAACCCTTGAGTAATTTGTATTTCTGATTACAGGGTCAATGCTTAGATATGTGCAAGGAGGAACTCAAGGCCAAGAGGAAGATAGATGATCAACCATCCACCAACAGTTCAAGCAAACAGCATCAACCACTAACCAGGCGGTCTGTAGACTCTGCAACTAGTGACTAGTAACACCAAAGTTCCACTGTTAAAGTGATATTCCTCTCCTCTTGCTGACTGTTAGACCCTCTCACCAGGTTGAAGCTGCTAGTTCACAAACTATATGAGGGAGCCCACTACAACAATGTTAATGATCCACACGGTGACATTATCTTATTGATGTGACGTGCAAATGAGCAACAGTAAAAAACGATCGTCTTTTTGGTGTGGGCGTGACTGTGCGGGCGTGCGCGCGCGCGTGTCCGTGCACTCCGTGCCTCCCCCGCCGTTAATGCCGCACTGTACTTTTATGTTAAAGTTCTCCCACACTTAGAAGATTTGTTTCCTCCACCTCTGCCATGACAGCCGCTCATCTGAGCTCCGTCTGCAGGTAAAGGAAACTGCTCCGCGACACAGAGATGAGGATTTTTTTTTTCCTATTTTTTAGCCCTGTATTTTATTAGACCTTTGTTCTCATTCGGCAAGTATCTCATCTCCACCTTCTGTTCAGCCAACACGGCGCTCATTTCTCTCAGCACAGCATGGATGTCAGGTGGACTGGTCTGTTGCTGACAAACCACCCCAGCTGGCATTCAACCGACATTCAACATTGAAATATAATTTAAAACATGTCAGTTGTTGTTTCAACATTGAAACAATGTTGAAATAATATGTAAAGCTAAATAATTGCGGAAACGTTGACAACCTATCAATAAATCAACGTTGAAATTTTAACAAGATCTGTATGGTGACTCAACCAATTGTCCTCTTCCATGTTCTATTTTAAAATTATCATTATGATGGTTCTTTTTATTTTACTAGCATTTTTTGTATTTTGTTCATAATGTTCTTCAATTAAAAAATTCAAAAATATACATTTTATATATTAAAAACAGACACAGATGAGTTTGTGTCCTGCATGTGGTATATTCGAATACAAAGAGGTAATCTCGAGATCACATGAGACTTCATAAGCAGGAAGTATAGAAAATGATACAGACAATAGACATAAGGCAGAAGTCATAAATCTTAGAAAGGATCAATTACACAAAATTTGGCAAGAATATTGGAATATTACTGATACAGTGCAAGGGAGGAGATCCACTTAAAAATAGGCCACACAGGACTTGACCAGACTCTGCATATTATAGGAAAACACCCCACTGGACCTGACTGCAATACACCAGAAACTGTCAAACATTTACTAATAGGCTGCAATGAATATAAAGAAGAAAGAAAGAGGAAAGCAGTAGGAAAAATAGTTCTGCTTTGAAAAAAGTAACTAGAAAAGCAAAGCAACGTATACTTTTTACACGGTGACACTTGACAAGGCAGGAGTGCCAGCTCCCCCATAGACTCCCATTATACCTGGAACCCACAAGCTGGGGAGAGAAGGAGAAACACACACTTTTTTAACTCACCGAATCTCCGGCATTTTGGGGAGTTGAAAAAAAATTGACACAGTTTGAAAGCCCAAAGCCTCACCTTTCTCACAATATCTTTGATTTTCTGCTACGACTTACTGTCACTGAGAAAAAAGCATTTGTTTGACCAATACTTTTAGACGTTTTTCTGCCAAGCACCACTGTCACTCATGCTGTGTGCTTTATACAGCCTCATTTCTGGCTCTGCTCACACAAGCAGCAGTAGTCCAGCAGTAAGCTTACTGCTTGCCATGCAGGAGACCAGGGTTCAACTCCCCACCTGGGCAACAGTGACAACACTACATAACCTATAAACAGCATAGGGCTGGTGGTTTACCACGCAGTTGCAAGGGTGGCAAGCACGTTTAGAGTTTCTCCTTCTTACTTTTCAGACGCGCACCCCCCGGCAACAGCCCCCGAGGCACTCTCAAAATTTCTGCGGGGAATTTTCTATATTAATTCACTGTTGGGCCTTCAACATTAGTTCACTCATGTTGAAACAACATCACAATATCAACGCTGATTCGGTTTGCAAAATCAAAACCAAATTCAACATTGATTCACCCATGAGTTATGATGTTGATTCAGTGTTGAATAAATGTTAAAATGCCAGCTGGGACGGTGATGTCCATTCTCAAACTGGCAAATATGCACTTGAGCTATCTCTAGTCTTTAGGCTGCTAATCCCAAACTTATATATGGTCTAGCTTCATTCAACCATTACCAGGCACAGTACCTTGAAGCTGTGTCTGCATGTCATCCACCTGAGTCCTCTGTCCCTCCAGTTCTCTCTAGGTGTGAGTGTGTGTGTGAATGTCAGTGTTTGTTTGTCTGTCTGCCCTGCGATGGACTGGCGACCTGTCCAGGGTGTCTCACTGCCTTTGCCCTATGTGCACTGGGATAGGCTGCAAATATTTGCAGCTTATGTTGAACAGTTACCCCACCTCCCACCCTGCACAGAGAGGGACAAATAACAAAAAACCCATAAAACTCAAATGTCCATCAGTTTTATTTGTGAAATTATCAAGAATAACAATATTTCTTAAAAACAGCACTTATTCGGAGAAAGGAGATGTTAAAATGATTACAGAGTTAACCCTGAAAATGAACCCTAGTTCACCTTGAGATGATAATTTTGTCCTAGCTTGTGTGATCACATGCTGGCCTCTCCAGGACACGCATCTCTAAAACTGATCGCAGCACAGCTCCTTGTCCTTAACTAGATTACTTGGCTCAAAGTCATAATCATCCCATGCTGTACTATGCCAGGTGGCATTTTATCCTGGTTCATTACCATTAGCCACCAAAAGGATGTGGTTAAGGGCATCAAAAGCTCTTGGTAATGTGACATATGTAAGGTGTGTAACAAATAAACACCTCTGTCACTTCATTTGGGACTGGGTCGGGTCCCACACAGACCCACAACTCAACTAATAATTCAGTCAAGTAATAATTCTTTAAGCAGTGCATATAGTTGTTGGTGTTGTTGCTGCTGTGCTTTGTCCTGAATACAAAACTTTTCAACTTTTGAGGGAACAATGAAGAATGAGAATGAGAAAAATGAATATTATAGTCACCAAGATTACAGACACAATGCCATGTCAAGACACTAAGTCTAAGATCTATTAAATCATAGAATCATGAATTAAGAAGAATTAAGACACTGCCATTAATTCATGTCTAATTTAAAAATATGTTAAAAACAACCAAATACACTGCTTCCCCTCACATGGTGAACAGCAGATGACCACTGAAGGTGCTGTGGTGACTTTCATTGTCAAATATTCTTGTGTTTTTCCAGAGACGCAGAAACACAACGTCTCCAACTTCTAGTGGCAGTGAAGCGCCATTAGAGGAACTCCCATAGTGGGATGGTTGTTCTTCCCATGCGCTACATATGAATTGCCCATTTTTGACCAAGAAAGCAGATGAAGCATATGAACGATGTCCACCAGCACCCACGTGGAACTCAAAGTGGTAAACACCTCTCACTGGTGCGATGAAAAGACCTGCAGAACAATTGTGACATTTTTAAACGGAGAGTGGACTGATGCAGCTCCTGCCAAACAACAAGCAGGGTGTTTGGCATCACAGTGGCTGAAAATAAAATGTATTTCTGGAATTTGTAGAATACCTGTGTTTAGGTTGTAGGCATTCCCAATGTTAGTGATGACGTATCTGAAGACCAGAGTGGTGTTTGTGTTAAATGGTCCAAGAGTTCCAGAGCCTGAAGCCCGAAGAAAGGCTGAGAAAGCCACCCGTTTGACTGAGAGAGAGAGAGAGAGAGAGAGAGAGAGAGAAAGAAAGAGATGTAATCCTGTTAGTGTGGCTGTCACAATGACAAAAAACAGCTAAACTGAAATCATTTCATAATTGTCATATATGAAATGCATATGATTTAGTCTATGTATTAAGATCATTTTGCATACCAAGAGCATGAGGGTAACATTTTTTAAATGATGTGTATCCTAATTTTGGAGATAATTAGGCTGGTAGTGTACTTCAGTCCTACCCTGCCTGTCTCTGATTAGAGCCTCCACCTGGTTTTCTGTGATGTTTGACCTGGCCGCCACGGTGGCAAGTTCCACTGCTTGAGCTGAAAACAAAGTGAAGAAGAAACATGTAAAGAGAAAAATGACATACCTCCAATTCCTCTGCAAATAAACAGTTATTGAAACATCTGACAATGAAAAGCAGTTACTGGCAGCTGTCTGAACCAGGATGTAGGCGTCTCGGCTTGTCATAATATCAGTTTTCCCTTTCCATCAGTCCCAAAGTGACAGAGATACTTACAAGAAAACCAGACGTAAGGCGTTCAAATCAGCTGATTAACAATAAAGTATCATTTGAACAAACTCGCCGTAGACATTGCACTGTATTCCACTGAAGTGTAGAAAAGTCATGAATAAAGATCATGTACATATAGGAGATTCAGCTTTCATGTTATTTATTTATTTATTTATTAATTATTTATTTATTTTTGATTGTAATGACGGCTCAGTAATCGTTCATTGTTGTTATGAGATGACATCTGATCTTCACTCAGTACCTTGAAGCTGTGTCTTCTGTCCCTCCAGTTTAGCTGCTTGTGCTGCAACAAAAATTTAAACTTTCATAAATGAAGCAAGAAATGATGAATTAACCAAACAGCAGAGAATAATTCATGGGAAAACCCATGGATCGTAGCCTGCCTATGTCTGATTTTAATGCAACTTTTATTACCCCAGAGGCCTGTACCATAAAGCTGGATTTCGGCTTAGCGAGGTAACTTCAGGGTTAACCCTGGGTTTTCTGTAGCATAAAGGTGGTTTACTTTTTATTGGGGTATGTTGCCGTGGTAACATACGCTGAACACCTAACCTGCTCCGGAGCAGGTTAAATTCAGGACAAGAGCTCAGCAGGTATAAAAGCCCCACCCTAAGATAACCCTAACCCTAACCCAAACTTATATATGGTCTAGCTTTGTTCAACCATTACAAGGCACAGTACCTTGAAGCTGTGTCTTCATCTCGTCCACCTGAGACTTCTGTCCCTCCAGTTCTCTCAGTTTAGCTGCTTGCGCTGCAACAAAAACCAAAAAACATTTTATAACAAAACATTTGGTGATTTTATCACTTTTTTTTTTTTTAATTTAAATGACATTTTACTATACCTTTGTTCTCATCCTGCAAGTATCTCATCTCCACCTTCTGTTCAGCCAACAAGGCGCTCATTTCTCTCAGCACAGCATGGATGTCAGGTTGGCAGGTCTGTTGCTGATGAGAAGTGTTTGCAGGTTCAGCTCCCTGGGTTTCATTCTGTTTTCCATGAGGAACGATTTGGTTCCCAGCGTCTGAGTGAACCTGAGCTCCGAACAGAGAGAGGACCAGCAGCAGCAGCTGACAAACCACGGTGATGTCCATTCTCACACTGGCAAATATGCACATGCCTTTAGGCTGCTAATCCAAAACCTATATATAGTCTTTTTTTTCACAAGAGTTGTGTTATTAATACTGTCAGTATTTCTCTGCCAAGTTCTCAAGGCCCACTTGTCCTGCAAGTTTTTCCTCAAGCTGTACTCTCCCCAACCTGATCCATCATGAAAGTCCATATTTCCTTGTGAGATCAGGTGTAAAACTCCGATCGATCGATAACACTTTTTGTTTTTGAAACACAGTTTAGAAAAAGCACAGAGAAAGAAAGCACACTGAATCATCTTTGAACAATAACAGAAATATGATTTATGAATGCCATATTTCCCCAATTAATTGCCCGGCCGCAAATAGCCTCCTGGTTTTTTTAAACGCTTGGGGTCTGCACCCATTTTGCGTATTAAACGCCCACCCGAATAACCGTCGGGGTGATTATTTGCATTATATTGAGGTAATCCAAAATAAGGCTATTCACCTTATTTTTGCAGAAGTAAACAGTGAGCCGCAGAGTAACTGTGCGGCACTTCTGTTTTCTGTCAAAATAAGAGAGCTAGCTAACGTTAGAAAAAAGGTGTACCGTAATCTTAAATCGACCGACTGTAAATATGTTGGACAGTAGCTGTCATCACAATAATGGCCTGGTGCAGGGGTCTATTTCACGAAGGGTGGATTAAATAAGCCAGGATTTAAGCCAAATCTAGGTTTCATGAAATAGGCCCCAGGTCTGTGTAAAAATAAATAAAGGCCTGCAGTGAATAGCCGCCGGGTTCTTTTAAACGCCTGGGGTCCAAGTTGATTTTACGTGTTAAACGCCCGGGCGATTAATTGGGGAAATACTGTAGCCAAGAACTGGATTGTTGCTCCTTCTTAATGCTTTGGACCTTTGCTTAACCAAAAAAAAAAAAAAAAAAAAAAAAAAAAAAAAAACACTTTTTTTAATACATCCCAAATCACATAAGAAATTTTTAATGAAGACTATTAATATTTAAAATGATCAGTTTTATAAAATCATGTCCGACAAGTTTTGTGAATGACAGACTCTTTAGTTTCCACTGTATCAAATACAAATTTCAGATGGTAAACATTAAAATAATTTAATGCGTTATTTCATGGAATATTCATTGAATATTCATGGGACCAGAGATAATACAAGTTTATTATCCATCACTAGCAATTTACCACCTTCAAACTGTCAGTTTATGATCCCATCACATTCATCTGTGGCCAGATTTCATACCTGCAGAGAAAAGATTAATTATTTGATTTGAATGTAGCATTCTTAAACTGACAAAAAATAATTGACGTCAGTTCAGTGAAGATTTTAGAATCATCTTACATATTACAGTACATTTATCTGTTCAAGCATCATCATTTGCATGTGCAGATGTTATGGTGATGGTTTATTTGCTGACCTAGGCTTGTTGTTTGTCTGACTGAGATTTACCAGAAAACCCAAAGTATTTTTCTCCTTTTGCTTCCTTAATGAATTGCGATGGGTAATAATATCTGGTTTTGGATCAGCAACAGCACTGACATTTAAGATGCAAGATATCCACAGTGAGATGCCATTCACGTGTGAAATTCTCTTGGAAAGCTCAGTTTTTCTCACTTCGCTCAAAACAGATTGTAGATTGTGTGTGCGCTGATATTGTATCCCCATGTAAAGCTGGTTTTTCACACCGATGAGGTTTACATCATTTCATATCATAAAATGCATAACACAACAATACGGTTCAAATGTGGGTCAGCAGTTCTTTTGAGGGCCTACATTAGAAAATGGAAGTGCATCTAAAGATACTGCTTTACAATGAAAGCCATTAATCTGGATTTGCTTGGCTTCCAATGCTATATTGATTAATCCCAACAGTCAATTTACAGAATGTGTCTTACCAGAATGTAAATTTCAAGGACATTACACAACTTGTTTACAGACAGTCATTAAATCATAAACACCATGGATAAGGAGCACAAACCTGGAATGAATGGAGCCCCTGGTTCACCGTAGGTTTTCAGCTGCACTCTTCCCTTGGACTCTGACTGACTCTTCAGGTCTCTGTGTAAAGCAGCACACCTGGAGGCTCCTGAATGTTGCCACATGCTGTTTCTGGGTCCGTCAGATGTGCTGCATCCACACAGTGTCAGTCAGAGGGACCCTGAGCCAGTCATTCACGTTGCTGCTCATGAGCTTGTAATGGAAATTTACTGCTCATGTTTGCTTAGTTAGTAAGCCGTTGATGACCTTTGTTACACCTAGGCAATGTCTACGTTCCTGCATTAGGTTCCTGTTTTTAATTAGTCATTTTTTAATAAAGTAATTTCTATGCTTCTATTTCTATTCCTACACTTGTATTTCCTTTGTGATAAACCCAGGCATGTGCAGCGCCTATGCCCAGACAATGGCTCCGATCTGCACGAGTGAACTTTTGATGAACTCTTTTTTTTTCTAGGAACTTGAACTCTTGACTCGAGGAACTTGAACCTGTACTCTGAAGAGCTTGAACTTTTGACTTTTGACTTGTCTCCTTTACCTAATTTGGAAATGGCACCCGCCATCTGCATTCAGACAGGATGCAGATGTGTTGAACTATTGTATGATATTTTCTGTATAAATGTCTCTGCTTGTAACCACTCTGCAGGACTTCCCTGCAGACTGTCTTGCACTCTGCTTGGTTCTCCTCTTCAGCGCTGAATAATAAAAATACACAAAGACAACTTATTGATTCCAGATCCTTAATTTAACTATCTAAGAGAAAAATCCACAACAAGCTCCCCTAAGAGCTGATCAAGGAGGAGAATGCTCTGCTCTGCATCACCAGTTCAGTCTTGGTGATGTGGTGGTCCATCTCCCTCTCAGTCACCACAGGTCTGTTTTTCTGCATCAGCTGCACCCTCTCAGCCCCTCTCAGCAGAGCCACATCATCTGAATCCCACTCAAAAATGCATTGTGACATGCGTGCCATAAAGGTGGGGTACAGTTGATGAGTGTCAGTGGTGCATTCTACTACCAGACACCACGTGAAGTGCTACATGTCTCAATGAACAATGAGATCCAGCCACCCGCTGAAGTGCGCCTTCAGTTTGATCTCTCCCACTTCCTTCCAGTAGCCACAGTCTACATCAGCTTATTGGTGATCTGAAAATATAAATGAATAGTCCAGATGAAGCTGTTCTAATACTGCATTTATTATTAGAACAGCTTCATCTGGACTTACTAATTATATATTATAAAACCACAAAAACAGACAAAAACAAAACAAGAATCAACAATTCAAGGTGTTTGCACATTGGTGAACACAACCACTAGACGGCCACAGAGAGGCTTTGAGCAAATGCTTGCCCGGCAAACATAGAATATGGAATAAACTGTACAGTGTTTTGTATAGTGTATAGTGTCACCTGATGCAAGCAGAATTTCTCTCAAAATAAGAAGACAAAATATTTTAAATATCTGAGATGATGTCAAGGTTTGTAGGTTTTAAGGTAAAGTATTCTAGTCTGAAGAAGCATTAAACATAAATACTGTCTTTCCAATTGCTTTTCTGACTGAAGGAATGGATTAGTATTGTGTAGAATGCCTCAAATGATATGCTGAGGAATAATGGTATATCACGGTCTAATATTCACCATACCTGAAGACCTGGACTTTACTCTTGATATTGTTATGTTCTCTCATACCCATCAACACATACAAGAGAAAACTAACAGACTATGAAAGCATGAAGGACAAATTGGACTGAACACCAACAACAAAAATACCAGAAACTATGACCCTGAATATCAGAAACCAACCACCAGTCATGTTTGGTGAACGTGAGCTGCCCAGTACTACCACCTTGACACATTTGGGCGGTGCAGTGAATGTAAAGTGGGGCAAAGGCTGCAATCTGTCAAAGACTCTGAAAGGCAAGGACAGCCTTTAAGAATCTGCAAGCTGTCTGGAGATCAGGTCACGATCTGAACTGAACTCCAGCTATGCAAAAGCTGTGTCCTGCCAATACTCCTGGACGGGTCAGAGAGGATGACTGAGCTCATCTACAGAAACTGTCTTCCTTCCACACAGAGAGTTTAAGCAGGATCTGAAGGATCTAACGGCCACAGTAAATTTTGAACCAGGACTTCCTTAATAGATACCAACAGGAGGACACTGATTACGAAGAGAAGATGGAAATTTTTAGGCCATGGCCTCCACAAGGACTCTTGGACACCTGAGGGGACACGGAAGGCGAACCATGGACGTGGACATGAAATAGTATCATCAAACCTGGACTGCTTGCAGGAAAAGCTTCATTGCTGTCCTTCACACCAGTGGGAGTTACAGTAAGTAAGTAAATAAGAAATGTCTCAGACACTGCAAATGATCAGTATTGGGGGAACTGGGTTACATAATGCATTATGCAGCCTAATAATATTATTTATCTGAGTAACATAATACAGCAGTGTAACAAGTTACTGTTTAAAATGTAGTACTATTATTGCAGTTTTTCTAATGTCCAGGAGTTAACAAAAACTATATACAACCTATATTTCAGTGCTCGTGATACTCATCCTCATGGAAAGCTCTAAAGAAATACTTATCCACTGAGCACTTAGTGCAAGATGTTGCATTCCTGATTATTTGTTCTCAGACAGTTAAGAGGTTTTTGTCGTTTAAGAGAGACTTAATAAACAACATTACTCCAACCAAAAAATTGAACAGGGGTTATGTTTCCACCCCTTTCCATTAATCTGTCTGTCTGACTGTGTGCTTGTCAGCAGGATATCTCTAAAAATTATGAACGGATTTACATTCAACTTTGTGGAAAAAGTTTGTGAGATATGGAAGAACTGATTCCCTTTTCATATCAGTTGGACAAAGGAGAGTGTGGTAGCTGGTGTGCTTAACTTTTGATGAATATCCAACATGATGAACAGCCAAATCTTCAAAACTAGTGTTCGCCAGGTCTGCACTCTGTCTTTACAGTTTAGTGTCTGTATCTGAGATTTTCAATAACCAATCACATGTTGGACTTGTCAGCGTAACTTTCCAATAGTGAAAGTAATATTAAGTAGTATTAGCCACTATATACAGACAGTAAAGAAAATATTGTATTACTAAACATTTATAGGCTACTGCATGAGTTTCTATACTACAGTAGTATGGAAGTTCCCATATACAGCAAATGGGTATTATAAGTTGACAAAATAAGTTAAAGACAGTAATAATGAAACATAATCACACTTGTTTTAATGATGAGTGATACGTAATATGTTACATTTTGAAACTAGTTTCCTCAACACTGCACATCACATATTAAAAAAAAATAAAAATAAAAAAAAATAAAACTTGCATTACACCCAGGCACACTTGGATCATTTGCAAGGGAGATCATGATCACTGCTGACTTGTTTTCACAGCACAGTGATCAGGCATGGGTCAGAAGATCCCCAAAACCGGTAAATTTAATCTAAAAGTCATATATAGAAAATGAACACATTTTTACATTTGTCATTATATCTCAACGGAGCAGAGGAAATGATTTTTGGATGTCTTTTTTGTCAAAAATGAGCATGATTTTTTTCTTGTCAGTGTAATTACCATAAACACAAAGCTGCAAAATGTGAAGCCACAATGAAAAAAATATTTACAAGTTCAATAATCATTGTTCAAGCAATGCAAATAGTTGTTGTTGCTCTGCTTTTTTCCAAAAACCCATCTTTTCAACTGATCAGGAAACAAATGATCGAGATAATTATAATGATTATAAACTCCACAAGAACACTGACATAATGCCATGTCAACACACTCTAAGATCTATAAATTAAAGAATCATGAGAATTAAGCAGAATTAAGATATCGTCATTTATTTATGTCTAATTAATTAAAATATGTTAAAAAAAAAAAAAAAAAACAATCAAATACACTGCTCCTCACATGGTGAACAGTAGATGACCACTGAAGGTGTTGTGGTGATTTTGATTGTCAAATAATGTTGTGCGGTGCCAGAGACGCACAAACACAACATCTCCAACTTCTAGAGGCAGTGAAGCGCTATTAGAGGAAGTCCCATAGCGGGATGGTTGATGATGCCATGCGATAAATACATGTTGTCCGTTTTTGACCAAGACAGCACCTGTGCCATGTGAAGAATATCCATATGCACACACGTGGAACTCGAAGTGGTAAACACCTCTCACTGGTGCAATGAAATGACCTGCAAAACAATTTTGACATTTTTAAACGGAGAGTGGACTGATGCAGCTCCTGCCAAACAACAAGCAGGTGTTTGGCATTACAGAGGCTGAAAATCACTTTATTACTTGATAAAAGTTATTAAGTAATAAAAGTAATAAAATAGTAAAATATTATTATTTGTAGAATACCTGTGTTTGGGTTGTAGGCATTCCCAATGTTAGTGACGACATGTCTGAAGACCAAAGGGGTGTGTGTGTTAAATGGTCCGACGTATCCAGAACCTGAAGCCAAAAGAGAGGCTGAGAAAGCCACCCATTTGACTGAGAGAGAGAGAGGGAGAGAGAGAGAGAGAGAGAGAGAGAGAGAGAGAGAGAGAGAGAGAGAGAGATGTAATCCTGTTAATGTGGCTGACACAATGACAAAAAAAAAAACTAAACTGAAATAATTCCATAATTGTCATATGTGAAATGCATATGATTTAGTCATGATTTTTATGTGTTAACATCATTTTGCATACCAAGAGCATGCTACATCCTTAATAGGTTTGTTTGTTTGTTTTTTGTTTGTTTGTTTTTGTTTTTCCATCTGCAATGTTTAGGAAGGTAACATTTTTGAAATGATGTGCATCTTAATTTTGGAAAGAATGTTCCAGATCTTATGCTAATAGTGTGATTTTCAGTCCTACCCTGCCTGTCTCTGTTCAGAGCCTCCACCTGGTTTTCTGTGATGTTTGACCTGGCCGTCATGGCAGCAAGTTCCACTGCTTGAGCTGAAACCAAGTAAAAGAGAAACATGAAAACAGAAAAGTGACATACCTCCAATTCCTCTGCAAATAAACAGTTGCTGAAACATTTGACAATGAAAAGCAGTTAATGGCAGCTGTCTGAACCAGGATCAAGGCGTCTCGGCTTGTCATAATATGAGTTTTCCCTTTCCATCAGTCCCAAAGTGACAGAGATAGTTACAACAAAAACAGACGTAAGGCATTCAAATTAGCTGATTAACAATGAAGTAATGTGAACAAACACATCATAGACATTGCACTGTATTCCACTGAAATGTAGAATAGTCAAGAACACACATCATGCACAATTTAGCTTTCATGTTATTTTCTGAACATATTTTGATTGTAATGACGGCTCAGTCGTCGTTCACTGTTGTTATGAGATGACGTCTGATCTTCACTCAGTACCTTGAAGCTGTGTCTTCTGTCCCTCCAGTTTAGCTGCTTGTGCTGCAACAAAAACACAACTTTAATGAATTAACCAAACAAGAATTCATGGGAAAACCCATGGATCTTAGCCTGCCTATGTTGTTTCAGGGAAAACAGTTGCTTATCCTTTTACTTTTTTTCATTTTACTATACCTTTGTTCTCATCCTGCAAGAATCTTATCTCCTCCTTCTGTTCAGCCAACAAGGCGCTCATTTCTCTCAGCACAGCATAGATGTCAGGTGGACAGGTCTGTTGCTGATGAGAGACGTTTGCAGGTTCAGCTCCCTGGATTTCATTCTGATTGCCATGAGGAATGATTTGGTTCCCAGCGTCTGAGTGAACCTGAGCTCTGAACAGACAGAGGATCAGCAGCAGCAGCTGACAAACGACGGTGATGTCCATTCTCAGGCCTTCACTCTACGCAATTCAACTGTTGTGTTTGTGTCGTCTCTTCATTCTAGCCTTTTATATTGTCTTCTCTTGTTCAATCATTAACAGACATTTATTATTATTCTAAACATGCAGGCTATACAATAGATAAAATTTATGACTTTAGCAACAACATCTAGAATCAAAACAGACAACAAAGCACATGTACATGTGCACTTGATTGTATCACATGTATGAAAGCAGAAAAAAAAACTATTAGCTTTGGATTGCAGCCTGTAAAACATCGGTTACATGTGTGGATTCTTGTCAGTTGTTACATTATCAGTTTACAAAATTTTGGATTACTTATCAGCATTTTAAATGCAGACTATTAATTGTTAAAAATCATTGCTTTTTTTAAAACCTTGGCTAATATTATTGGTAAGTTCTGTAAATGACAGTCTTTACTAGTTAGATACTATTGTATGTATCAGGTAAATACATAGTATACCAGTTTCAATGTGCAAACCTTTTTAACAAATTGATAGAAAAACATATGGAAAAGGAAAACGATGTTATATGTTTTTAAAAAATCTGTCACTATACAGCAGGGCTATTCAATTACAAATTCAGTTGGGCCAGATTTTTAACCGAGACCTTAAGCTGGGCCAGACATTTTCAGTGGTCAGTAAGCAGGAGGTAATGACAAATTACAAACCAACAGAAACATAATGAAATAACAAGTGATGTTTATTCATCATTTTGTCATTTTAATTTTTGTATATGCAGCCATATCACACGAAGGGAAGCTGCTGTGGCTCTCTCTTGTGTTGTACATGTCCGCACCAAAGTAGCACTGCTCCGGTTGTAAGATGCAATTAAACTTTGCACCTTTGAGGTTCTCTGCTGAGATCCTTCGGGAAAGTTTACCCGGAAAGTCGGGTGTTTTTCCAGGTGGTGTCTCCGGACATTGTACTCCTTAAGTACCGCAACGCAGTCATTACAAAGTAAACACATAGGTTTGGCGTTTGGAGTTGGCGGTAAAATAAAACAGTATCTGTCTGTCCAGACAGGGTTAAAACGGCGGTTTTCATTGTCAATTTTTCGTTTAAGGGTTGAAAAAGACATACTTTTGAGCCGCTAGCATCAGTAACTTTCAAAACAACGCGCTGCAGTGTGAGTTGGTTGTGTGTTGCTAGGCAACGTGGAGTGTTGCATTCACTTTCTGAACTACTGCAGG
This sequence comes from Myripristis murdjan, assembly GCF_902150065.1. Taxonomy (NCBI): domain Eukaryota; kingdom Metazoa; phylum Chordata; class Actinopteri; order Holocentriformes; family Holocentridae; genus Myripristis; species Myripristis murdjan. Next base: position 10,062,491 of record NC_043986.1, on the reverse strand, counting down.
GATTTCGAGTTCATTCTTGCGAATGTTTTTCTCTGCTTTTTTGGTTGAACCACGAGCTGGGCCACTCGGGAATTGCTTCTGGGCCGCATGTGGCCCGCGGGCCGCCAATTGAATAGGCCTGCTATACAGGATCTGATTGTATTTGTGTCACCACATAAAACAAGAAAAAAGTGTATCACATTTTCTCATTTGTTTGATCTAAATACAGAATTCTTAATTTAAAAAAAAAAACTAAAATACTGATTTCAGTATCATTTTATAGTACCTGTACCTTTTCCACCCCTATTGCTATTTCCTTTTAGAAATAATTCTTTCTCTGGGATCCTACACAATAAAATATTTGCACAAATCTGTTTTATCTAACAAACTGATTTAAGAGCATAGTGCGAAAATTAGTACACCCTAATGAATGTCTTTGGAGTAAAACCTGATAACATTCTTATTAATATGAAGTCACCAACAGATGAGTCCAATCAATCGTCACACAGTTGGCCACCAGACAGCTGAGAGCTAAGGGTGTTACTGAAGAGAGAAAATACACTCAAATTCAATGCTGACAAAAACGGCACCACATGGAAGATAAATATCACAATGAAGAAAATGATTACACAAAAATAGTAAAGCTTACAAGAAAATGTAGCAAAAGTGATCCAAAGGTTCATGAAGGATGGACTTGTGGGAAGCTTGCTATAACATCCGGACTGACCACGGAGGTGAAAAGATTGACATGAGCGTTTTGTGATGAGAAGAAAATCCTTGTGCAGGTTCACCACATCTAGCATTTGTCAGGGCCCATAATGGCAAAGGCGAAGACTACTGGAACTCTATACTTTGCAGTGATGAGACAAAGATAAACCTTTTTGGCACTGATGGGTTCCAAAGTGTATGGCATCGCATGGACGACAATGGAAACTGCGTGGTACCAACAGTAAAGCGTGGTAGTGGCAGTGTTCTGCAGGGCTGCATGAGGGCTGCAGGTGTTGCATTTCATCGATGGTGTCGTGAATTCACAGATGTACTGTGAAACTCTTGAAGAGAAGATGCTGCCATCACTCCATGTCCTCAGACACCAGGCACTCTTTCATCATGATAACAACCCAACACAAAACATCTACGGCCGCTGGTTCATTTCTGAGGCAGAAAAGGGTGAAAGTGATTCAGCTGCTGAGAGCGTCACCTGACCTCAACCCAACAGAAGATTTGTGGGAAGTTCGGAAAAGACAAGCTGAGCGTCAGTCTCCATTCTCCAAGAACGGAGAGACACAGATGCAGCAGCAATTTGCCAGCGGGTTCATTCAATGTCTAGAAGAGTTTCTTAAATCAAGGCGGCCATACAAAATATTAGATTTAGTAGAATTTGTTGTAGGCTGTAATCATTTTTCCATCACCTAATTTGAAATAAAAATGTATTATTTTCTTATCCTGCATGTTAGCTGACCACACTTTTATATTCCTGAAAAGAACAATTTTCTCCCAAAACTATAAAAACATAGCTCTTTTGATGACATCATCATCTGACAAAATCTCAACCTGTTTAAATGAAATTTGCTCACTATCAATTTATATTTCATTGTGGTGCAATCAGGTACAGACCAGGAAACTGAGAGCATCCAGATCCCTTTATGGTCCATCTCAAATCTTTGTCCCACAAGTTGCAGGTGCAGTAAAGTTACATGACAAGACTTTTTTCCATAAAGGAAAGTTTCTTTGTCAAACCTTGATCAACCAGTCTTTATTAAATCCCAACTGGTAACACAACAGTCCCCTGTGTCACCAATGTACTTTTAATGCACTGTGGCTTTTGTGAGCTTTGGCCTATACTACAAGCCTTGTTTTATTGAGGAAGCAGAGGGGAAAAAATTATGATTGTTTATTAACCTGAAATGCACAGCCAACTTTACACTGACATCATAAATATTTGCACTAAATGAAGCTTGTCTTTGATATCTGAAGGTCAAAAGGCACATATGTGACTCTGAAGTGTGAGATGAAGATATAAATGTGTGCAGTATATTCTGTCACATTTTACATCGATTTCATGTGACTTTTAAAACGTGGGTGAAAATATTTGCAGCTTATGTTGAATAATTACTCCACCTCCCGCCCTGCATAGAGAGGGACAAATAATGTCAATCTGGTGGGCAAAGACTTAAAAAAAAAACCATAAAACTCAATGAAATGTCCATCAGTTTTATTTGTGAAACAGACAAGAGTAACAATATTTCTTAAAAAAAAAAAAAAAAAAAAAAAAGCACTTATTAGTAGAAAGGAGATGTTAAAATTATTACAGAGTTAACCCTGAAAATGAACCCTAGTTCACCTTGACATGATAATTTTGTCCTAGTTTGTGTGATCACATGCTGGGCTCTACAGGCCACGCATCTCTAAAACTGATCGCAGCACAACTCCTTGTCCTTAACTAGGTTACTTGGCTCAAATATTTATTAACCAGCCAGTGGAGAAGAATTCATGAGAAAACCCATGGATCTGCCTATGTTGTTTCAGGGAAAACAGTTGCTAATCCCATTACCTGACATTTTATTATACCTTTGCTGTCATTCTGCAAGTATCTCATCTCCACCTTCTGTTCAGCCAACAAGGCACTCATTTCTGCTCATTCTTTCCAGCATGGATGTCAGGTGGACAGGTCTGTTGCTGATGAGAGGCGTTTGCAGGTCCAGCTCCCTGGGTTTCAGTCTGTTTTTCATGAGGAACGATTTGGTTCCCAGCATCTGAGTGAACCTGAGCTCCGAACAGAGAGAGGACCAGCAGCAGCAGCTGACAAACCACGGTGATGTCCATTCTCAGGCCGTCACTCTACACAACTCAACTGTTGTGTTTGTGTCGTCTCTTCATTCTAGCCTTTTATATTGTCTTCTTTTGTTCAATCATGAACAGACATTTATTATCATTCTAAACATGCAGGCTATACAGCAGATAAAATTTATGACTTTAGCAACATCTAGAATCAAAACAGAAAAACAAAGCACATGATTGTATCACATGTATGAAAACAGATGTACAACAATTAATAATTATTAGCATCCATTACATGTTTGGATTCTTGACAGCCCTTGTATTATCAGTGTACATTTTTTGGATTGCTTAACCTACATTTTAATTGTTAAAATAATCACTTTTTTAAAACTTTGGCCGAGATTACTGGTAAGTGAGTCTATACTGGTTATTAACCATTAATCAGAATCAGAATCAGAATGCCCTTTATTGTCATTTTACAATAGTAGAATGAAATTGCAGCAACTCCAATTTCAGTGCAGGAAAATATACACAACAATACAAAATATAAAATATATAAAAATATACAGGTACCAGATTCACAGAATCATAACAGTATAAAAATAAAGTGCGTAGTAGTGAGGTACAGTGTAATGTATTGCACACAGGATAGACTGGATATAGACTGTACTGGTTACAGAGTGTTATTGAGGGAGATGATGGCTCTGGGGAAGAAACTGTTTTTTAGTCTGTTTGTCCGTGCCCTGATGCATCTGTATCGCCTCCCAGAAGGTAGCAGCTCAAACATCTGGAAGGCGGGGTGAGAAGAGTCCTGGATGATGCTGAGAGCTCTGCTGACGCACCGGGAGTTGTAGAGGTCCATCAGGGAGGGGAGAGGACAGCCGATAATCCTCTGTGCTGCTTTGACTGTCCTGTGTAGCCTCTCTCTGTCTGCAGCACTGCAGCTCCCGTACCAGGTGGTCAGGCAGTACGTCAGCAGGCTCTCAATGGAGGAGCGGTAGAAGGCCAGCAGCAGTTTCCGGGCCACGTTGTTCCTCCTGAGGACTCTCAGGAAGTGTAAGCGTTGCTGAGCCTTTTTGATGATGGCTGAGGTGTTTGTAGTCCAGGTCAAATCACCGGAGATCTGGACTCCCAGGAACCTGAAGTCATGGACCCTCTCCACGCCCTCACCGTTGATGTAGAGGGGGAGGTGATCACTTTTCGTCCTCCTGAAGTCCACGATGATCTCTTTTGTCTTCCTGGTGTTCAGAGCCAGGTTATTTTCTGAGCACCAGGTTGTCAGTCTCTGGACCTCCTCTCTGTAGGCTGCCTCGTCTCCGTTTGAGATCAGCCCGACCACTGTGGTGTCGTCCGCGAATTTGACGATCATGTTGTCCCTGTGGGCCGGACTGCAGTCGTAGGTGTAGAGGCAGTACAGGAGGGGGCTCAGAACACAGCCCTGTGGTGAGCCGATGCTCAGAGTGCGTGTGGAGGAGAGGTGGGGGCCGAGTCTCACATTCTGGGGCCTGTTGGTCAAAAAGTCCATAATCCAGCTGCATGTGAGAGGGGGGAGGCCGAGTGTGTCCAGCTTTGTGATCAGAATGTCTGGGATGATGTTATTGAAGGCCGAGCTGTAGTCGACGAAGAGCAATCTGGCATAGCTCTGCTGCTGTTCCAGGTGGCTCAACACAGCATGCAGAGTTATGGTGATGGCGTCCTCTGTATATCAGGTTAATAAATAGTACACCAGTTTCAAAGGCAAAACATTTTAACAAATGTATAGAAAAACATATGAAACAGGAAAACATTAATATGTTTTTAAAAATTCAAGCATCTGATTGTATATTTGTGTGGCCACATTAACAAAAAAGAAAACAGTGGATTTTTTGAGTAACATTTTGTCACTTTGATGATTTGGATACAGAAGTCTTAATTTAGACACTGTAAATCTGTTGATTTCAGTAGCATTTTATAGTACCTATATCTTTTCAACCCTATTGCTTTATTACTGTCACTGACATGTGCAGATGATATGGTGACCTTCTCTCAGCTCATTAGCGGGCTGATTTATGTCAAGACTCCTCAGAAACTCTGAAGTATTTTTCTCTCATTGCTTCCTCAGTTAGTTGCACATGGTAATAAAGTTTGGTTTTACAACAACATCAGAGATGACACCGAATGAAGTGAAAACAAAACATCCGCTATGAGACAGGATTCATATGAGTTATATGTTCCTGAAAAGCACAAGTTTCTCCCAAAACTGAAAAACAAAATTCTCTTGATGGTTCAATATTAATTTTTATTTCATTGTGGTGCTATCAGGTACGGACCAGGAAACTGAGAGCATCCAGATCCCTTTATGGTCCATCTCAAGTCTTTGTCCCACTCCTTATCAGAGGATCTGCGGCTCAGTTTGCCATCACCAACACTGTCTTTTGTCTTTGACCTGGGAAAAGAGTGTTTAGTTTCATTGGAAAGTCCATATTGGCTGACAGCAGCTGGTAAGTACAGTCAGGAGAAGGGAAATAGGCTGTCTAGTCAGCAGTTGACAGCTGGTATGCAAAATGAATGGACCAGTTATTGTATGCAATACCTAATGAAGAAGATTTGGATTTACTTTCTGGGTCTCATTGTGTGTATTCTTCTCAGAGAAATCCTTTCCTTAAAAAAAAACAAAAAAAAAAAACAATTGCAATGGATGGTGCAGGTACAGTAAAAAGTTACATTATAAGACTTTTCTCCATAAAGGAAAGCTTCTTTGTCAAACCTTGATCACAGTCTTTATTAAATCCCAACTGGTAATACAACAGTCCCTGTGTCACCAATGTACTTTTAATGCACTGTGGCTTTTGTGAACTTTGGCCTATACTACAAACCTTATTTTATTGAGGAAGCAGAGAAAAAAAATTATGATTGTTTATTAACCTGAAATACACAGCCACCTTTACACTGACATCATAATTATTTGCACTAAATGAAACTTGTCTTTGATATCTGAAGGTCAAAAGACACATATGTGACTCTGAAGTGTGAGATGAAGATATAAATGTGTGCAGTATATTCTGTCACATTTTACATCTATTTCATGTGACTTTTAAAACGTGGGTGAAAATATTTGCAGCTTATGTTGAATAATTACTCCACCTCCCGCCCTGCATAGAGAGGGACAAATAATGTCAATCTGGTGGGCAAAGACTTAAAAAAAAACATAAAACTCAATGAAATGTCCATCAGTTTTATTTGTGAAAAAACACAAAAAAACAGCACTTAGTAGTAGAAAGGAGATGTCAAAATGATTACAGAGTTAACCCTGAAAATGAACCCTAGTTCACCTGTGAGATGAAGATATAAATGTGTGCAGTATATTCAACAAAAACACTGTAAAAAGTCGGGGTTGAACACATTAAACACATTTGAAGTCTTTTAATAAGGGTAAATGAAGTAAATAGCAACACTGTCATTGCCGCATGTCTCATTGTCCTTGTTATAGCTGTATGTTTGGGCTGATTGGTGTGAAAATTCAATCAGCTCTTCTTTGGCTGGGGATCAACCTTTCTACAAAGTTTCATGTAAATCTGCTCAGAACATTTAAGATGTCTTACGCACAGATGGACACTGAAAAATACCCTCTACTACCTCCTTGACAGAGGTAATAATTGAATGGGACAGTCATATGACAATATTAGAACTATTATAAGTCTACAGAAAGTGTTTTTGAGTGTTCTACATAGAACTGCACGAGTACAGTCGGCCAAAGTGCAGCTCTGGATTGAAAGCCTAACAGGCATCCACCGCACCACTTCGCTTTCAGTCGCTGCACATGCAGTCACTAACATCAGCCACTCTTAGTGCAAAAAGGTTGAAAGGAGGAATGATGCTAAAACACCCAGAACCAAATCCAGCATCTCCTACAGCACTTCTGTTGTTGGTAGAGTAAACCTTTATCAGTGCTGCATTCACCACATCAGTCGGGCTATCATGGTACATTTCACTTCAACGCAGCAAACAAAATGTTTCTTCAGTGCTTTTTTATTCAGGAATAAGCAGATAAGCAGTTACAGTAGTCTTAAGGTTACAGTACAAACGCTAGAGCAAAATGAACCCAATATTTCAAAACATTGTAAAATGCACACAGGTCTTTCCTATTTCCTTTTGATGTTCTTTGTTAAACTGGTATGACAATGTTTGATTTTCAAGAAGTATACTATAAGAGCTTTGTGCTACAGTTGGTTGTTGGTGTCGTGCTTTGTCCTAAGCACCTAGACAAAAAAAGGGAAAAGAAATGAAGAAATGGGCCGTGTATTAAGTAACAAGATTGTTGCTCAGACCGACTAAAGTAAAGAATCATAGAGGGATGTATACACTGCTTCCTTTCACATGGTGAAGAGCAGATGACCACTGAAGGTGCTGTGGTGAGCTTGATCATCATATATTCTCGAGGTTTGATAGAGACGCAGAAACACAACATCTCCAACTTCTAAAAGCAGAGATGCGCCATTAGAGGACTTCCCATAGCCGGATGTTTGATGCTCATACGTGATAAATACGTGTTGTCCATTTTTGACCAAGATGGCACCTGAGCCATGTGAACGATGTCCAAATGCACCAACGTGGAACACAAAGTGGTAAACACCTCTCACTGATGCGATGAAAAGACCTGCAGAACAATTTTGACATTTTTAAATGGAGAGTGGACTGATGCAGCTCCTGCCAAACAACAAGCAGGGTGTTTGGCATCACAGTGTCTGAAAATCAAATTTATTTCTGAAATTTGTAGAATACCTGTGTTTGGGTTGTAGGCATTTCCGATGTTAGTGACAACGTATCTGAAGACCAGAGTGGTGTGTGTGTTAAATGGTCCGATGTGTCCAGAGCCTGAAGCCCGAAGAGAGGCTGAGAAAGCCACCCGTTTGACTGAGAGAGAGAGAAAGAGAGAGAGAGAGAGAGAGAGAGAGAGCAGTGTCATTTACTGTATTTATTTATTCATTCATTCATTCTTCCTGCACCCCCCCTGCAATTTTTTCACAAGAGTTGTGTAAGTAATACTTTCATTATTTCTCTGTCAAGTTCTCAAGGCCCACTTGTCCTGCAAGTTTTTGCTCAACTTGTACTCTCTCCAACCTGTTTTGCTTAACCACGTAACCCCTAACCCTAAACCCATAGTATTTTTCTCCTTTTGCTTCCTTAATGAATTACGATGGGTACCGTAATAATATCTGGTTTTCGGATCAGCAACAGCACTAACATTTAAGAAGCAAAATATCCACTGTGAGATGCCATTCATGTGTGAAATTCTCTTGGACAGCTCAGTTTTTCTCACTTCGCTGAAAACAGATTGTAGATTGTGTGTGCGCTGATATTGTATCCCCATGTAAAGCTGGTTATTCACACCGATGATGTTTATATCATTTCATATCATCAAATCTATAACCCAAAAATACGGTTCAAATGTGGGTCAGCACTTCTTTTGATGGCATGACATTACACAACTTGTTTACAGACAGACATTAAATCATAAATACCATGGATAAGGAGCACAAACCTGGAATGAATGGAGCCCCTGGTACACTGGTAGGTTTTCAGCTGCACTCTACCCTTGGAGACTCTTCTGCTCTCTGTGTAAAGCGGCACACCTGGAGGCTCCTGAATGTTGCCACATGCTGTTTCTGGGTCCGTCAGATGTGCTGCATCCACACAGTGTCAGTCAGAGGGACACTGAGCCAGTCATTCCCTTTGCTGCTCATGAGCTCCCCTAAGAGCTGATCAAGGAGGAGAACACTCTGCTCTGCAACACCAGCTCAGTCTTGGTGATGTGGCGGTCCATCTCCCTCTCAGTCACCACCGGTCTCTTTTTCTGCATCAGCTGCACCCTCTCAGCCCCTCTCAGCAGAGCCACATCATCTGCATCCCACTCAAAAATGCATGGTGACATGCGTGCCATAAAGGTGGGGTACAGTTGATGGGTGTCGGTGGTGCACTCTCCTGCCAGACACCACGTGAAGTGCCACATGTCTCAGTGAACAATGAGATCCAGCGACCTGCTGAAGCGCGCCTTCAGTTTGGTCTCTCCCACTTCTTTGCAGCTGCCACAGTCCACATCAGCTTTTCTAATGTACAGGAGTTAACAGAAATTAGATACAACCAATACTTCAGTGCTCGTGAATATTACTCATCCTCACGGAAAGCTACAAAGAAATACTTATCCATTGAGCACTCAGTGCAAGATCTTTTGGCTTGCATGATGGTCAAAATCTTTTTAATTAATGGTATTGTATTAATAAGTAGCTCTAACATAACCTGCACATCCATGTTTATTTTGGTTTTTCATGAGATTGCGCAGACTTGGCCACCTGAGTCCTGATTATGTGTTCTCAGAAAGTTAAGACGTTTTGTCGCTTAAGAGAGACTTGATAAACAACTTTACATTTAGAGGTGGGAGAAAAAATCGATTTTTAGATGCATCGCGATGCAGACATGGGGCAAGCCGGCATCGATGCATTAATGTCAATAATCGATGCTTATGAAATGATTAAAAAACGCAAAACTGAAATCACTGATTCTTGGGAATTTGGATAAAACAGGTTTTAATTTTGAAAAAAAAAGTGAGTTAAATTACAAAATCTGAAGATATATCATTATAGGCCAAGGTCTTGGCTGTTCAGCAATGTACCGGTGCAACCTCCTCATTTTGCAATTTTTTCAGAAAATAGGCATTTTTCTAGTTACTAGGCTACTTTGTTTTTGTCAACACCATCACTGTAATGTTTTTTTTTTTTTATTTATTTGAAAAACATATTTTTGTATTAAAAGAGACTAATACTTTAATAATTCAACAGCACCAAAGAAACATATTGTAAGTATATTCATTTAAAACCAATATAACTGCCTCTGACAGTGGTGACACTAATCTGACGGTGGTGACAGTCGCCTCATTAAAACATACATTTCCAAAATGTATACCACTCAAGTCAATGGCTCCTTGCTTAACAACTTTATTTAACTATTTGGTGCAAAAAATAACAATCCTGAGCACTGTTATAAGCATTTTTCAGACTTCAGTCATCACCGTCCGACAGACGGTGGTGACGTCTGACGGTGGTGACACAAACCTGCTTTTTCACATAATAAGCATGAGTTGTTCACATTAGCCAGCTTGTTTTCGCCCTGTTGCTACCTACATCAGACCTCTCCTTAAAAAGTATACATTTATTCCATAATCTAATCTAATATTTTTTATACAAAAGTGACGGTGTTGACAATTTATGGTTGTGACAGTAGCAGTGTCCAAAAATATGAAGAGATTTAAGAGAAAATAGAAAACTTCCAGGAGCCTAAGCGGTCTTGAAGCAGGCAGTAGAGCTGAAGGTTTGAAAAGGGCTCCTCAGGAATGTAATTGACCATGTAGTTTTTTTATTATTATTTTTTAAATAAATATCTGACGGTGGTGACGAATATGTGGGACACATTTTGAGCAACCAAAAAATAATAGTAAATATTGTTCAAAACCCATCGTTTGTAGTTTTTAATACATATTATGATGTACTCTATCATGTGGTAAATATATTATTCATTGAAATTATTACTTTTTGTGGTTTTAATCAAGTTGAAATGATTATCTCCTGTCCGAGGACAACTGGTTTTGTAGGGAATGGGCCAACATATAATCATTAAATTAATACAAATTAAAAATAAACCTATGAAAAAACCTTACAAATGTGCAAAGCACCCTGATAATGGCCTTGATTCTTTTTATTCATTAAAATGTTGTAAATTTCCAACAGAAATAGCATTTTTCTTAGTGGGACATGATTTATCCAAATTCCCAAGAATCAGTGGTATATGAGCAGCATCTAGCCGGGCAGTTACATCGTGGAAAAAAAACGCGGAACCTAAGTGTGGGAAAGCAGCGTCCCTCCGGGCAATTACAGGTGTCACGATCCGGCTCATAGATCATGACAAACAAGAGGAGAGTCGCGGAACTATAATGTTCAAACGAACAATTTATTTACAGAAAGATATAACTAAGGATAAACATAATAAAATGAGGCGTGTAAAGTAGGAAGATCAGTGTGCCTGCTGATGAATGCATGCATGTGTGTGTGTGTGTGTGTGTGTATGTAAACTCAAAACAAAAGCCCAAACAAAAAGAACCCAGGACCCAGGCAGGACGGTCTGGTCAGCAGGAGAGGAGGGAGAGGGAATGGTTTAAGACTGCGGCTTTTATGGGGTTGTAAGGGAGACTGGCCAGGTGCTCCCGATCACCTTTGATGCAATCCCCGCCCACCTGATTACCTGCAAGAACAGACGAACAAGACAACACAAGGGAAAACAAGGCAGGCCATACAGGCAGACGGCCGTCACACAACAGAAAACAGTCACGTCCCCTGCGTTCCAAATCGCATACTTATACTTTTTACTTTTAGTATGTACTGCAGCTGCACTTACAAAGTATGTAGCTTAGTATGAAATATGCATACGAATGCATACTATTGGGACACACTACAATTGTCCTCCCTGACCTCTGACCCTCTTGCTCACTCCGTAGCGCCACATTTGAATGTTGTTGTCAAAATGCAGCGCTGTTTCATACTGCGCTGTCGTCTGTCATATTTCTGATCTTCTGTCTTCCTGTCGCTTCTGCTGTCACTGAGCGAGGTGAGTGCCATGTGTGTGTTTTGTTGCCGTCCGTATGTGGGCGTGGCTTGTATACGCAACTCAGTCAGTGTGATGTAATGTCCGCTGCGCAAAGGATTGTGGATCAGAATGGCCAGAGAAGCATGCTGAAATGCATACTGCTAAATCTGACCAGATGTAGTAGAGCATCCTGGTACTCTTGGCATACTGCATCTGACATACTATGTATTGGGACATACTAATTCTTTTTTTCCCTACTAAATAGTATGGTAGTATGAGTATTGGAATGCAGGGGTCAAGATAGCTGAACGAGCTGAAAGAAACATCAAACCGGCACCCTCTGCATTAAAAGTGAGTGTTTGGAAACATTTCGGCTTTTATGAAGAGGAAGGGATAAAAGACCTGGATAAGAGCCAAACAGTGTGTAAGTTATGTCACACAACACTGAAATATTTTGGCAACACGAAATTACAGTAAATAACAGTAAATTAATTATTTAGCATTCTTTTTAGTCATAGTTCACTACAAATACACCTTGTTTTAGTTGTCGCACAGTAAAAAAACAAACAAACAAATTGTCTGAAAAATGATGCAATTAAATGATTCAATGACAATCATAAAAATATGCATCAAGATGCATCAAGATGCATCGATAATCGCTTTATAATTGCATCGTTGCCCTCATAATCATAATCAAATCGAATCGTGATGTGGCCAAAGATTCCCAGCTCTAATTTCCTCCAACCAAAAAATTGAACAGGGGTTATGTTTCCACCCCTTTCCATTAATCTGTCTGTCTGACTGTGTGCTTGTCAGCAGGATATCTCTAAACATTCGGAACGGATTTACATTCAACTTTGTGGAAAAACTTTGTGAGATATGGAAGAACTGATTCCTTTCTCATATCAGTCGGACAAAGGAGGGTGTGGTAGCTGATGTGCTTAACTTTTGATGAATATCCAACATGATGAACGGCCATATCTTCAAAACTAGTGTTCGCCAGGTCTGCACTTTGGCTTTATAGTTTAGTGTCTGTATCTGAGATTTTCAATAATCAATCACATGTTGGACTTGTCAGCGTAACTTTCTGATAGTGAAAGTAATATTAAGTAGTATTGGCCACTATATACAGAAAGTAAAGAAAATATTGTATTACTAAATATTTATAGGCTACTGTATGAGTTTCCATACTACATATACAGTGGTATGGAAGTTCCCATATACAGCAAGTGAGTATTGTAAGTTGAGAAAATAAGTTAAAGACAGTAATAATGAGACATAATCACACTTTTTTTAATGATGAGTGATACGTAATAGTATGTTACATTTTGAAACTAGTTTCCTCAACACTGCACATCACATATTAAAAAATGAATGAGTAAAAATTGCATTACACCCAGGGAGACTTGGATCATTTGCAAGGGACATCATGATCACTGTTGACTTGTTTTAACTGCAGAGCGATCAGACATGGGTCAGAAAAAAAAAAAAAAAAAAAAATCTCCTCTGAAAGTTAAATATAAAATGAGTGCCTTTTTACATTTATCATTATATTTCAACTGAGCAGAGGAAATGATTTTTTTTTTTGTCCAAAATGATCATATATTTTATTATTGCCAGTGTAATTACCATAAACGCAAAGCTGTAAAATGTGAAGGCACCATGAACAAAATATAAACTTATTATTATAAACTCCACAAGAACACTGACATAATGCTATGTCAAGACACTCTTAGGTCTATAAATTCAAAAATCATAAGAATTAAGTAGAATTAAGATAACATCAATGATTTGAATTAGGTAGAATTAAGATATCATCAGTAATTTATGTCTAACTTAAAATATGTTTAAAAAAAAACAAATAAACAAACAAATACACTGCTTCATCTCACACGGTGAACAGCAGATGACCACTGAAGGTGCTGTGGTGATTTTGATTGTCATATATTCTTGTGTTTTGACAGAGACGCAGAAACACAACATCTCCAACTTCTAGAAGCAGTGAAGCGCCATTAGAGGAAGTCCCATAGTGGGATGGTTGATGTTCATATGCAGTAAATATATGTTGTCCATTTTTGACCAAGACAGCACACGAGGCATGAGAAGAATGTCCAAATGCACCCACGTGGAACTCGAAGTGGTAAACACCTCTCAATGGTGCGATGAAAAAACCTGCAGAACAATTTTGACGTTTTTAAACGGAGAGTGGACTGATGCAGCTCCTGCCAAACAACAAGCAGGGTGTTTGGCATCACAGTGGCTGAAAATCACTTTTATTTCTGAAATTTGTAGAATACCTGTGTTTGGGTTGTAGGCATTCCCAGTGTTAGTGACGACGTATCTGAAGACCAGAGGGGTGAGTGTGTTAAATGGTCCAAGAGTTACAGAGCCTGAAGCCCGAAGAGAGGCTGAGAAAGCCACCCGTTTGACTGAGAGAGAGAGAGAGAGAGAGAGAGAGAGAGAGAGAGAGGCACGTAATCCTGTTAGTGTGGCTGTCACAATGACAAAAAACAGCTAAACTGAAATCATTTCATAATTGTCATATGTGAAATGCATATGATTTAGTCTGTGTTAACATCATTTTGTATACCAAGAGCAAGCTACATCCTTAACAGCTTTGTTTTATGTGCTTGTTTTTGTTTTTCCATCTACAATTTTTAGGAGGGTAACATTTTTGAAATGATGTGCATCTTAATTTTTGAAAGAATGTTCCAGATCTTATGCTGACAGTGTGATTTTCAGTCCTACCCTGCCTGTCTCTGTTCAGAGCCTCCACCTGGTTTTCTGTGATGTTTGACCTGGCCGTCACGGCGGCAAGTTCCACTGCTTGAGCTGAAACCAAGTAAAGGAGAAAAATTAAAACAGAAATGTGACATACCTCCAATTTCTCTGCAAATAAACAGTTATTGAAACATTTGACAATGAAAAGCAGTTAATGGCAGCTGTCTGAACCAGGATCTAGGCGTCTCGGCTTGTCATCGTATCAGTTTTCCCTTTCCATCAGTCCCAAAGTGACAGAGATAGTTTCAACAAAATCAGACGAAAGGCGTTCAAATCATCTGATTAACATTGAAGTAACATTTGAACAAACACATCATAGATTTTGCACTGTATTCCACTGAAGTGTAGAAAAGTCAAGAACAAAGATCATGTACATTTAAGAGCATTGGCTTTCATGTTATTTTTTGAACATATTTTGATTGTACGTAAGTAGAGTAGAGCAAGTCAACTGGATTTAAGTAGTAGTTGACTTGCTCTACTCTACTTACATATAATGACCTGGATGACTGAGAATCTTCACAGACATTTTGATTGTAATGACAACTCAGTCATCATTCACTGTTGTTATGAGATGACGTCTGATCTTCACTCAGTACCTTGAAGCTGAGTCTTCAGGCCGTCCAGTTCTCCCAGTTTAGCTGCTTGTGCTGCAACAAAAACACAACTTTAATGAATTAACCAAACAGCAGAAATGAATTCATGGGAAAACCCATGGATCTTAGCCTGCCTATGTCTGATTTTAATCCAACTTTTATTACTGCAGGTTACTGTTTTAGTGAATGTTTATAACAAAAAATATTTGATCTAACAAGCAATACAATGACAAGACACATTACAATCTTGATCTAAAAATTATTCCAAAAAATAGTTCTTTTGGGGAAAACAGTTGCTTATTCTTTTACTTTTCTTCATTATCTGACATTTTATTATACCTTTGTTCTCATTCTGCAAGAATCTCATCTCCACCTTCTGTTCAGCTAACAAGGTGCTCATTTCTCTCGATACAGCGTGGATGTCAGGTGGACAGGTCTGTTGCTGACAAACCATGGTGATGTCCATTCCCAAACTGGCAAATATGCACTTGAGCTATCTTTAGTCTTTAGGCTGCTAATCCCAAACTTATATATAGTCTAGTTTTATTCAGCCATTGCCAGGGACAGTACCTTGAAGCTGTGTCTTCAGCTCGTCCACCTGAGTCTTCTGTCCCTCCAGTTCTCTCAGTTTAACAGCTTGTGCTGCAACAAAAAAAAAAAAAAAAAACATTTTATAACAAAACATTTGCGAATGCTATCACCTTTTTATCATTACCTGACAGTTTACTATACCTTTGTTCTCATCTTGCAAGTATCTCATCTCCACCTTCTGTTCAGCCAACAAGGCGCTCATTTCTCTCAGCACAGCATGGATGTCAGGTTGGCAGGTCTGTTGCTGATGAGAGACGTTTGCAGGTTCAGCTCCCTGGGTTTCAGTCTGTTTTCCTTGAGGAACGATTTGGTTCCCAGCGTCTGAGTGAACCTGAGCTCCGAACAGAGAGAGGACCAGCAGCAGCAGCTGACAAACCACGGTGATATCCATTCTCAGGCCGTCACTCAACGCAATTCAACTGTTGTGTTTGTGTCGTCTCTTCATTCTAGCCTTTTATATTGTCTTCTTTTGTTCAATCATTAACATTTATTATCATTATTGTTATTCTCAACATGCAGGCTATACAGTAGATACAAGTTATGACTTTAGCAAGCGCATGTGCACGTGCATGTGATTGTATCACGTGTATGAAAACAGAAAAACAAAGATTAATCATTATTAGCTTTGGATTGCATGTGTGAATTCTTGCCAGTTCTTGCATTATCAGTTTACAAAGTTTTGGATTACTTATCAGCATTTTAAATGCAGACTACTAATTGTTAAAATCATAGCTTTTTTAAACCTTGGTCAGTATTATTGGTAAGTCCTGTAAATGACAGTCTTTACTAGTTAGGTTCCATTGCATGTATCAGGTAAATACACAGTATACCAGTTTCAAAGTGGAAACCTTTTTAACAAATCGATAGAAAAACATATGGAACGGAAAAACAATAATATGTTTTGCTTGCAGGAAGTGGCAAAAGACAGACAGGAGTGGAGAAGCTGCATCGCTGCCCTTCACACCAGTGGGAGTCACAGTAAGTAAGTAAATAAGTAATGTCTCAGACACTGCAAATGATCAGTATTGGGGGAATTGGGTTACATAATGCATTATGCTGCCTAATGATATTATTTATCTGAGTAACATAATACAGCAGTGTAACAAGTTATTGCTTAAAATGTAGTGCTATTATTGCAGTTTTTCTAATGTACAGGAGTTAACAGAAATTTGATACAACCAATACTTCTATGCTTGTGAATATTACTCATCCTTATGGAAAGCTACAAAGAAATACTTATCCATTGAGTACTCAGTGCAAGATGTTTTGGCTTGCAGGATGGTCAAAATCTTTTTAATTAATGTATTATTGTATTAATAAGTATCTCTAACTTAACCTACACATCCATGTTTTGTTTGGTTTTTCATGAGTTTGCAGATACTTGGCCACCTGAGTCCTGATTATGTGTTCTCAGACAGTTAAGAGGTTTTTGTCACTTAAGAGAGACTTGATAAACAACATTACCTACAACCAAAAAATTGGACAGGGGTTATGTTTCCACCCCTTTCCATTAATCTGTCTGTCTGACTGTGTGCTTGTTAGCAGGATATTTCTAAAAATTATGAACGGATTTACATTCAACTTTGTGGAAAAAGTTTGTGAGATATGGAAGAACTGATTCCCTTCTCATATCAGTCGGACAAAGGAGGGTGTGGTAGCTGGTGTGCTTAACTTTTGATGAATATCCAAAATGATGAACGGCCATATCTTCAGATCTAGTGTTCACCAGGTCTGCAATCTGGCTTTATGGTTTAGTGTCTGTATCTGAGATTTTCAAGAACCAATCACATGTGGGACTTGTCAGCGTAATTTTCCAATAGTGAAAGTAATATTAAGTCATGTAATATTAAGTAATATTAACCACTATATACAGACAGTAAAGAAAATATTGTATTATTAAACATTTATAGGCTACTGTATGAGTTTTCATACTACAGTAGTATGGAAGTTCCCATATACAGCAAATGAATATTGTAAGTTGAGAAAATAAGTTAAAGACAGTAATAATGAAACATAATCACACTTCTTTTAATGATGAGTGTTAAGTAATATGTTACATTTTGAAACTAGTTTCCTCAACACTGCACATCACATATTAAAAAATAAATGAATAAAAATTGCATTACACCGAGGGAGACTTGGATCATTTGCAAGGGACATCATGATCACTGTTTACTTGTTTTAACTGCAGAGCGATCAGACATGGGTCAGAACAAAATAATAATAAAAAAAATTCTTCTCTGAGATCCACAACCTCTAAACTTAATCTGAAAGTCAAATATAAAATGAATGCCTTTTCACATTTATCATTATATTTCAACTGAGCAGAGGAAATTATTTTTGGATGTCGTCTTTTGTCAGAAATGATCATATAATTTATTATTGGCAGTGTAATTACCATAAACGCAAAGGTGCAACATGTGAAGGGACCATGAACAAAATGTAAACTTATTATTAGAAACTCCACAAGAATACTGACATAATGCCATGTCAAGACACTATAAGGTTTATTAATTAAACAATCATAAGAATTAGGTAGAATTAAGATATCGTCAATAATTTATGTCTAACTTAAAATATGATTAAAAAAACAAATACACAAGCAAATACATTGCTTCCTCTCACATGGTGAACAGCAGATGACCACTGAAGGTGCTGTAGTGATTTTGATCATCATATATTCTTGTGTTTTCCCAGAGACGCAGAAACACAACATCTCCAACTTCTAGAAGCAGTGATGCGCCATTAGAGGAACTCCCATAGCCGGATGGTTGTTGTTCCCATGAGATGAGTACATGTTGTCCATTTTTGACCAAGATAGCACAAGAGCCATGTGAATCATGTCCATGTGCACCCGCGTAGAACTCAAAGTGATAAACTCCTCTCACTGGTGCGATGAAATGACCTGCAGAACAATTTTGACATTTTTAAACGGAGAGTGGACTGATGCAGCTCCTGCCAAACAACAAGCAGGGTGTTTGGTGTCACGGTAGCTGAAAATCACTTTTATTTCTGAAATTTGTAGAATACCTGTGTTTGGGTTGTAGGCATTCCCGATGTTAGTGACGACGTGTCTGAAGACCAGAGTGGTGTGTGTGTTAAATGGCCCAAGAGTTTCAGAGCCTGAAGCCCGAAGAGAGGCTGAGAAAGCCACCCGTTTGACTGAGAGAGAGAGAGAGAGAGAGAGAGAGAGAGAGAGAGAGAGATGTAATCCTGTTAGTGTGGCTGTCATTGTGACAGCCAAACAAATCATTTAGTAATTGTCATTTGTGACATGCATATGATTTAGTCAATGTGTTAACATCATTTTGTATCCCAAGAGCATGCTACATCCTTATCCTAATCCTTATGATGTGCATCCTAATTTTGGAAAGAGTGTTCCAGATATTATACTGATGATTTTCAGTCTTACCCTTCCTGTCATTGTTCAGAATCCCCACCTGATTTGCCATGGTGGCAAGTTCTATTTCTTGAGCTGAAACCAAGAAAAAGAGAAACATGTAAAGAGAAAAGTGAAATACCTCCACTTCCTCAGCAAATAAACAGTTATTGAATATTTTAACATTGAAAAGCAGTTAATGGCAGCTGTCTGGATCAGGATTTAGGCGTCTCGGCTTGTCATCGTATCAGTTTTCCCTTTCCATCAGTCCCAAAGTCACAGTAATGTTTACAACAAAACCAGACGTAAGGCATTCAAATCAGCTGATTAACATTAAAGTAACATTTGAACAAACGCATCATAGATTTTGCACTGTATTCCACTAAAGTGTAGAAAAGTCAAGAACAAAGATCATGCACATGTAGGAACATTGGCTTTCATGTTATTTTTTGAACATGTATTGATATTAATGACGGCTCAGTCGTCGTTCACTGTTGTTATGAGATGACGTCTGATCTTCACTCAATACCTTGAAGCTGTGTCTTCAGGCTGTCCACCTGAGTCTTCTGTCCCTCCAGTTCTCTCAGTTTAGCTGCTTGTGCTGCAACAAAAACACAACTTTAATGAATTAACCAACCAGTGGAGAAGAATTCATGGGAAAACACATGGATCTTAGCCTGCCTATGCCTGATTTTAATGCAACTTTTATTATCCCTGGTTACTGTTTCAGTGCATGTTTGTAGCAAAAATATTTAATCTAACAAGCAGCATAATGACAAGACACATTACAAGCTTGATCTAAAAACTTATTATAACAAAACATTTGCTAATGCTATTGCCTTTTTTCATTACCTGACATTTTAATATACCTTTGTTCTCATTCTGCAAGTATGTCATCTCCACCTTCTGTTCAGCCAACAAGGCGCTCATTTCTCTCAGCACAGCATGGATGTCAGGTTGGCAGGTCTGTTGCTGATGAGAGGCATTTGCAGGTTCAGCTCCCTGGGTTTCAGTCTGTTTTCCATGAGGAACGATTTGGTTCCCAGCGTCTGAGTGAACCTGAGCTCCGAACAGAGAGAGGACCAGCAGCAGCAGCTGACAAACCACGGTGATGTCCATTCTCAGGCCGTCACTCTACGCAATTCAACTGTTGTGTTTGTGTCGTCTCTTCATTCTAGCCTTTTATATTGTCTTCTTTTGTTCAATCATTAACAGACATTTATTATTATTATAAACATGCAGGCTATACAGTAGATAAAATATATGACTTTAGCAACATCTAGAATCGAAACAGAAAAACAAAGCACATGATTGTATCATGTGTATGAAAACAGAAAAACAGCAATTAATAATTTCTAGCATC
Source organism: Myripristis murdjan (assembly GCF_902150065.1). Lineage (NCBI taxonomy): Eukaryota > Metazoa > Chordata > Actinopteri > Holocentriformes > Holocentridae > Myripristis > Myripristis murdjan. The sequence goes on along the minus strand of NC_043986.1, from coordinate 10,042,414 downwards.
CATTACATGTTTGGATTCTTGACAGCCCTTGTATTATCAGTATAAATTTTTTTGGATTTCTTACCTGCACTTTAATTGTTAAAATCATCGCTTTTTTAAAACCTTGGCTGACATTACTGGTAAGTGACAGTCTATACTGCTTAGATAACATTGAATATATCAGGTTAATATATAGTATACCAGTTTCAAAGGGGAAACATTTTAACAAATGTATAGAAAAACATAAAACAGGAAAACATTAATATGTCTTTAAAAATTCTGGTAATATATAGTATCTGATTGTATATTTGTGTGGCCACATTAACAAAAAAGACAAAAAAAAACAGTGGATTTTTTGAGTCACATTTTGTCACTTTGATGATTTGGATACAGAAGTCTTAATTTAGACACTGTAAATCTGTTGATTTCAGTAGCATTTTATAGTACCTATATCTTTTCAAAGCTATTGCTTTATTACTCTCACTGGCATGCGCAGATGATATGGTGACCTTCTCTCAGCTCATTAGCGGGCTGATTTATGTCAGGACTCCTCAGAAACTCAGAAGTATTTTTCTCTCATTGCTTCCTCAATTAGTTGCACATGGTAATAAAGTTTGGTTTTACAACAACATCAGAGATGATGCCGAATGAACTGAAAACAAAACATCCGCTATGAGACAGGATTCATATGAGTTATATGTTCCTGAAAAGCACAAGTTTCTCCCAAAACTGAAAAACAAAATTCTCTTGATGGTTCAGTATTAATTTATATTTCATTGTGGTGCTATCAGGTATGGACCAGGAAACCGAGAGCATCCAGATCCCTTTATGGTCCATCTCAAATCTTTTTCCCACTCCTTATCAGAGGATCTGCGGCTCAGTTTGCCATCACCAACACTGTCTTTTGTCTTTGACCTTGGAAAGGAGTGTTTAGTTTCATTGGAACGTCCATATTGGCTGACAGCAGCTGGTAAGTACAGTCAGGAGAAGGGAAATAGGCTGTCTAGTCAGCAGTTGACAGCTGGTATGCAAAATGAATGGACCAGTTATTGTATGCAATACCTAATGAAGAAGATTTGGATTTACTTTCTGGGTCTCATTGTGTGTATTCTTCTCAGAGAAATCCTTTCCTTAAAAAAAAAAAAAACAAAAAAAAAAACAATTGCAATGTATGGTGCAGGTACAGTAAAAAGTTACATTATAAGACTTTTCTCCATAAAGGAAAGCTTCTTTGTCAAACCTTGATCAACCAGTCTTTATTAAATCCCAACTGGTAATACAACAGTCCCCTGTGTCACCAATGTACTTTTAATGCACTGTGGCTTTTGTGAACTTTGGCCTATACTACAAACCTTATTTTATTGAGGAAGCAGAGGGGAAAAAATTATGATTGTTTATTAACCTGAAATACACAGCCACCTTTACACTGACATCATAAATATTTGCACTAAATGAAACTTGTCTTTGATATCTGAAGGTCAAAAGACACATATGTGACTCTGAAGTGTGAGATGAAGATATAAATGTGTGCAGTATATTCTGTCACATTTTACATCTATTTCATGTGACTTTTAAAACGTGGGTGAAAATATTTGCAGCTTATGTTGAATAATTACTCCACCTCCCGCCCTGCATAGAGAGGGACAAATAATGTCAATCTGGTGGGCAAAGACTTAAAAAAAAACATAAAACTCAATGAAATGTCCATCAGTTTTATTTGTGAAACAGACAAGAGTAACAATATTTCTTAAAAAAAAAAACACACAAAAAAACACAAAAAAACAGCACTTAGTAGTAGAAAGGAGATGTCAAAATGATTACAGAGTTAACCCTGAAAATGAACCCTAGTTCACCTGTGAGATGAAGATATAAATGTGTGCAGTATATTCAACAAAAACACTGTAAAAAGTCGGGGTTGAACACATTAAACACATTTGAAGTCTTTTAATAAGGGTAAATGAAGTAAATAGCAACACTGTCATTGCCGCATGTCTCATTGTCCTTGTTAAAGCTGTATGTTTGGGCTGATTGGTGTGAAAATTCAATCAGCTCTTCTTTGGCTGGGGATCAACCTTTCTACAAGGTTTCATGTAAATCTGCTCAGAACATTTAAGATGTCTTACGCACAGATGGACACAGAAAAATACCCTCTACTACCTCCTTGACAGAGGTAATAATTGAATGGGACAGTCATATGACAATATTAGAACTATTATAAGTCTACAGAAAGTGTTTTTGAGTGTTCTACATAGAACTGCACATGAGTACAGTCGGCCAAAGTGCAGCTCTGGATTGAAAGCCTAACAGGCATCCACCGCACCACTTCGCTTTCAGTCGCTGCACATGCAGTCACTAACATCAGTCACTCTTAGTGCAAAAAGGTTGAAAGGAGGAATGATGCTAAAACACCCAGAACCAAGTCCAGCATCTCCTGCAGCACTTCTGTTGTTGGTAGAGTAAACCTTTATCAGTGCTGCATTCACCACATCAGTCGGGCTATCATGGTACATTTCACTTCAACACAGCAAACAAAATGTTTCTTCAGTGCTTTTTTATTCAGGAATAAGCAGATAAGCAGTTACAGTAGTCTTAAGGTTACAGTACAAATGCTAGAGCAAAATGAACCCAATATTTCAAAACATTGTAAAATGCACACAGGTCTTTCCTATTTCCTTTTGATGTTCTTTGTTAAACTGGTATGACAATGTTTGAGTTTCAAGAAGTATACTATAAGAGCTTTGTGCTACAGTTGGTTGTTGGTGTCGTGCTTTGTCCTAAGCACCTAGACAAAAAAAGGGAAAAGAAATGAAGAAATGGGCCGTGTATTAAGTAACAAGATTGTTGCTCAGACCGACTAAAGTAAAGAATCATAGAGGGATGTATACACTGCTTCATCTCACATGGTGAACAGCAGATGACCACTGAAGGTGCTGTGGTGAGCTTGATCATCATATATTCTCGAGGTTTGATAGAGACGCAGAAACACAACATCTCCAACTTCTAAAAGCAGAGATGCGCCATTAGAGGACTTCCCATAGCCGGATGTTTGATGCTCATACGTGATAAATATGTGTTGTCCATTTTTGACCAAGATGGCACCTGAGCCATGTGAACGATGTCCAAATGCACCAACGTGGAACACAAAGTGGTAAACACCTCTCACTGATGCGATGAAAAGACCTGCAGAACAATTTTGACATTTTTAAATGGAGAGTGGACTGATGCAGCTCCTGCCAAACAACAAGCAGGGTGTTTGGCATCACAGTGGCTGAAAATCAAATTTATTTCTGAAATTTGTAGAATACCTGTGTTTGGGTTGTAGGCATTCCCGATGTTAGTGACGACGTGTCTGAAGACCAGAGGGGTGTGTGTGTTAAATGGTCCGATGTGTCCAGAGCCCGAAGCCCGAAGAGAGGCTGAGAAAGCCACCCGTTTCACTGAGAGAGAGAGAGAGAGAGAGAGAGAGAGAGAGAGAGAGAGAGAGAGAGAGAGCAGTGTCATTTACTGTATTTATTTATTCGTTCATTCATTCTTCCCGCAACCCCCCTGCAATTGCTCTGCACCCCCCCTAGGGGGCACATCCCCCACTTTGGGAACCACTGATTTAGTCAATGTGTTCACATCATTTTGCATACCAAGAGCATGCTACATCCTTAATAGCTTTGTTTTTTTGTGTTTATTTTGTTTTCATAGACATTGCACTGTATTCCACTGAAGTGTAGAAAAGTCACTGACAAATATCATGCACATTTAAGAGCATTGGCTTTCATGTTATTTTTTGAACATATTTTGATTGTAATGACGGCTCAGTCATCGTTCACTGTTATTAGGAGATGACGTCTGATCTTCACTAAGTACCTTGAAGCTGAGTCTTCTGTCCCTCCAGTTCTCTCAGTTTAGCTGCTTGTGCTGCAACAAAAACACAACTTTAATGAATTAACCAAACAGTGGAGAATTCATGGAAAAACCCATGGATCTTAGCGTGCCTATGCCTGATTTTAATGCAACTTTTATTACCACAGGTTACTGTTTCAGTGCATGTTTATAACAAAAATATTTGATCTAACAAGCAACACAATGACAAGAAACATTGTAATCTTAATCTAAAACGTATTATAACAAAACATTTGCTAATGCTATCACAATTTTTTCATTACCTGACATTTTACTATACCTTTGTTCTCATCCTGCAAGTATCTCATCTCCACCTTCTGCTCAGCCAACAAGGCGCTCATTTCTCTCAGCACAGCATGGATGTCAGGTTGGCAGGTCTGTTGCTGATGATAGACGTTTGCAGGTTCAGCTCCCTGGGTTTCATTCTGTTTTCCATGAGGAACGATTTGGTTCCCAGCGTCTGAGTGAACCTGAGCTCTGAACAGAGAGAGGACCAGCAGCAGCAGCTGACAAACCACGGTGATGTCCATTCTCACACTGGCAAATATGCACATGCCTTTAGGCTGCTAATCCAAAACCTATATACAGTCTAGCTTTGTTTGTCTTTTTTTTTTTTTTTTTCACAAGAGTTGTGTTAGTGATACTTTCAGTATTTCTCTGCCAAGTTCTCAAGGCCCACTTGTCCTTCAAGTTTTTCCTCAAGCTGTACTCTCCCCAACCTGTTTTGCTTAACCACTTAACCCCTAACCCTAAACCCATTGTATTTTTCTCCTTTTGCTTCCTTAATGAATTGCGATGGGTAATAATATCTGGTTTTGGATCAGCAACAGCACTGACATTTAAGATGCAAAATATCCACTGTGAGATGCCATTCATGTATGAAATTCTCTTGGATAGCTCAGTTTTTCTCGCTTCACTGAAAACGGATTGTAGATTGTGTGTGTGCTGATATTGTATCCCCATGTAAAGCTGATTTTTCACACCGATGAGGTTTACATCATTTCATATCATAAAATCTATAACACAACAATACGGTTCAAATGTGGGTCAGCAGTTCTTTTGAGGGCCTACATTAGAAAATGGAGGTGCATCTAAAGATACTGCATTACAGTGAAAGACATTAATCTGGAGTTGCTTGGCTTCCAATGCTATATTGATTAATCCCAACAGTCAACTTACAGAATGTGTCTTACAAGAATTTAAATTCCAAGGACATTACACAACCTGTTTACAGACAGACATTAAATCATAAACACCATGGATAAGGAGAACAAACCTGGAATGAATGGAGCCTCTGGTACACCAGTAGGTTTTCAGGTGCACTCTTCCCTTGGAGACTCTTCTGGTCTCTGTGTAAAGCGGCACACCTGGAGGCTCCTGAATGTTGCCACATGCTGTTTCTGGGTCCGTCAGATGTGCTGCATCCACACAGTGTCAGTCAGAGGGACACTGAGCCAGTCATTCCCTTTGCTGCTCATGAGCTTGTAATGGAAATTTACTGCTCATGTTTGCTTAGTTAGTATGCCCTTGATGACCTTTGTTACACCTAGGCAACGTCTACGTTCCTGCGTTAGGTTCCTGTTTTCTGTGTAATTTCTATGCTTCCATTTCTATACCTACACTGGTATTTCCTTTGTGATAAACCCAGACATGTGCAGCGCCTATGCCCAGACAATGGTCCTGATCTGCACACGTGAACTTTTGATGAACTCTTTTTTTTCTAGGAACTTGAACTCTTGACTCGAGGAACTTGAACCGGTACTCTGAAGAGCTTGAACTTTTGACTTGTCTCCTTTACCTAATTTGGAAATGGCACCCATCATCTGCATTCAGACAGGATGCAGATGTGTTGAACTATTGTATGATATTTTCTGTATAAATGTCTCTGCTTGTAACCACTCTGCGGGACTTCCCTGCAGACTGCCTTGCACTCTGCTTGGTTCTCCTCTTCAGCACTGAATAATAAAAATACACAAAGACAACTTATTGATTCCAGATCCTTAATTTAAGTATCTAAGAGAAAAATCCATGACAAGCTCCCCTAAGAGCTGATCAAGGAGGAGAATGCTCTGCTCCACAACACCAGCTCAGTCTTGGTGATGTGGCGGTCCATCTGCCTCTCGGTCACCACAGGTCTGTTTTTCTGCATCAGCTGCACCCTCTCAGCCCCTCTCAGCAGAGCCACGTCATCTGCATCCCACTCAAAAATGCATGGTGACATGCGTGCCATAAAGGTGGGGTACAGTTGATGAGTGTCGGTGGTGCACTCTACTGCCAGACGCCATGTGAAGTGCCACATGTCTCAGTGAACAATGAGATCCAGCCACCTGCTGAAGTGCACCTTCAGTTTGGTCTCTCCCACTTCCTTGTAGCAGCTTCTTGGTGATCTCTAAATGAATAAATGCAGTATTAGAACAGCTTCATCTGGACTTACTAATTATATATTATAAAATGACAAAAACAGACAAAAACAAAACAAAAATCAACAATTCAACAGACACTCAAACATGAGAAAGGTGTTTGCACATTGGTGAACACAACCACTAGATGGCCACAGAGAGGCTTTGAGCAAATGCTCGCCTGGCAAACATAACAGAGAATATGGAATAAACTGTACAGTGTTTTGTATATTGTATAGTGTGACCTGATGCAAGCACAATTTCTCTCAAAATAAGAAGACAAACCATTTTAAACATCTGAGATGATGTCAAGGTGCATTAAACAAAAATACTGTCTTTCCAATTTCTTTTTTGACTGTAGGAAAGGATAAACATTGTGTAGAATGCCTCAAATGATATGCTGAGGAGTAATGGTGTATCGCGGTCTAATATTCACCATACCTGAAGACCTGAGGCCTGTACCATAAAGCTGGATTTGGGCTTAGCGAGCTAACTTCAGGCTTAGACCTGGCTTTTCTGTACCATAAAGGTGGCTTACTTTTTATCGGGCTACGTTGCCGTGGTAACGTATGCTGAACACCTAACCTGCTCCGGAGCAGGTTAAGTTCAGGATAAGAGCTCAGCAGGTAGAAAAGCCCCACCTACTGACCAATCAGCTCTCTTGGAAAATGGCCTGCCCATTTTCCCTTTCTTCTTCTTTTAAAAAATTAAAATTAATACATTTTACAATTCTTCTTGTATTTTTTGTTTGTTTGTTTGTTTGTTTGTTTGTTTGTTTTTTGTTTCTCATGACTGCACTGTCCAACCAAAAATTGATCTTGTAGACTGATGTAGCCTAATGTTTTTTTTTTTTTTTTTTTTTTTAATGTTTATGAAAATAAAGTAGGGGAATTTAATTCAGAGGGTTAAATAAAAGTTTGATAAAATACACGCCAGCCTCTGGGCTCCTTTAGGTTTCCATTAGTTTGCTCATATTTAGTATTTAGGGAGTCTGCCCTGAAAAGTCCACATGGGAGTTGATGCTAAATGTTTTACTGTCTTTAAGTGACAGTGAAATAATATTTTAACCATCAGAATAATCGCGAGGCGTCAGATGCTTTATAAAATGAAATATCAAAACCAGTTGAATCAAAGTGACGATTCTGACGAAACTCAAACTGAAGGCAGCGGTCCAGCGAGGGTCGCCCCTCACTGTTAGAGAGGGCCAGTTCCTCTGCGGGAGTGTACAGCTGAGTGGGAGACACATTCATTTACTGAACACACGTTACTGTAGTCAATTCTACTCGTGCCGTCATGGTGGGGAAGTCAGATTATAATCCCACTAATTTACGCATTGACACAGACGGCGATTTTTTGCCACCATTCCTTGCGGCTTTTGGCAGCTGCAACTGTGTTGCTTTTTGCCTGGATTATTGATTTATATTCCTCGTATTTATTAATGATTATTGTCTACTCCTCGGTTGTGACGTATGCGGCTCGGGTAGATTTTTCCATGTCTGCGATTGGTCGCATGCAGCAAACTCCGCCCTTTTTATGTGAGCGCGCACAGATCTAGATTGGAAAGCCTGGGTTGAATTAGTGAGTTGATAGCCGGCTTTATGGTACCGAAAATCCTGAGTGCTGATGTCTCGTTAAGTGAAGCCAGATAAGTGAGAGAAAGCCCGACTATGTTAATCCAGCTTTATGGTACAGGCCTCTGGACTTTACTCTTGATATTGTTATGTTCTCTCATACCCATCAACACATACAAGAGAAAACTAACAGACTATGAAAACATGAAGGACAAATTGGACTGAACACCAACAACAAAAATACAGAAATTATGACCCTGAATATCAGAAACCAACCACCAGTCATGTTTGGTGAACGTGAGCTGCCCAGTACTACCACCTTGACACATTTGGGCGGTGCAGTGAATGTAAACGGTGGGGCAAAGGCTGCAATCTGTGAAAGACTCTGAAAGGCAAGGACAGCCTTTAAGAACTTGCAAGCTGTCTGGAGATCAGGTCACGATCTGAACTGAACTCCAGCTATGCAAAAGCTGTGTCCTGCCAATACTCCTGGACGGGTCAGAGAGGATGACAGAGCTCATCTACAGAAAATGTCTTCCTTCCACACATGGAGTTTGAGCAGTATCCTAAGGATCTAACGGCCACAGTAAATTTTGAACCAGGACTTCCTTAATAGATACCAACAGGAGGACACTGATTATGAAGAGAAGATGGAGATTTTTAGGCCATGGCCTCCACAAGGACTCTTTTGGACACCTGAGGGGACACGGAAGGCGAAACGTGGACGTGGACATGAAATAGTATCATCAAACCTGGGGCTGCTTGCAGGAAAAGCTTCATTGCTGCCTTTCACACCAGTGGGAGTTACAATAAGTAAGTAAATAAGTAATGTCTCAGACACTGCAAATGATCAGTATTGGGGGAATTGGGTTACATAATGCATTATGCAGCCTAATAATATTTTTTTATCTGAATAATCCAGCAGTGTAACGAGTTACTGCTTAAAATGTAGTACTATTATTACAGTTATTCTAATGTACAGGAGTTAACAGAAATTAGATACAACCAATACTTCAGTGCTCGTGAATATTACTCATCCTCACGGAAAGCTACAAAGAAATACTTATCCATTGAGCACTCAGTGCAAGATGTTTTGGCTTGCAGGATTGTCAAAATCTTTTTAATTAATCATACTGTATTAATAAGTAGGTCTAACTTAACCTACACATCAATGTTTTGTTTGGTTTTTCATGAGTTTGCGCATACTTGGCCACCTGAGTCCTGATTATGTGTTCTCAGACAGTTAAGAGGTTTTTGTCATTTAAGAGAGACTTGATAAACAACATTACCTCCAACCAAAAAATTGGACGGGGGTTATGTTTCCACCACTTTCCATTTATCTGTCTGTCTGACTGTGTGCTTGTCAGCAGGATATCTCTAAAAATTATGAATGGATTTACATTCAACTTTGTGGAAAAAGTTTGTGAGATATGGAAGAACTGATTCCTTTCTCATATCAGTCGGACAAAGGAGCGTGTGGTAGCTGGTGTGCTTAACTTTTGATGAATATCCAACATGATGAACGGCCATATCTTCAAAACTAGTGTTCGCCAGGTCTGCACTCTGTCTTTATAGTTTAGTGTCTGTATCTGAGATTTTCAATAATCAATCACATGTTGTACTTGTCAGCGTAACTTTCCAATAGTGAAAGTAATAAGTAGTATTGGCCACTATATACAGAAAGCAAACAAAATATTGTATTACTAAACATTTATAGGCTACTGTATGAGTTTTCATACTACTTATACAGTAGTATGTAAGTTGCCATATACAGCAAGTAGGTTTTGTAAGTTGAGAAAATAAGTTAAAGACAGGAATAATGAAACATAATCACACTTCTTTTAATGATGAGTGATACGTAATATGTTACATTTTGAAACTAGTTCCCTCAACACTGCACATCACATATTAAAAAATAAATAATAAAAAAAATTGCATTACACGCAGGGAGACTTGGATCATTTGCAAGGGAGATCATGATCACTGTTGACTTGTTTTAGCTGCAGAGCGATCAGACATGGGTCAGAAAAAAAAAAAAAAACTTCTGAGATCTAAAACTTCTAAACTTAATCTGAAAGTCAAATATAAAATGAATGCATTTTTACATTTATCATTATATTTCAACTGAGCAGAGGAAATGATTTTTGGATGTCTTTTTTGTCAAAAATGATCATATAATTTATTTTTTCCAGTGTAATTGCTATAAACACAAAGCTGCAAAATGTGAAGGAATCATGAACAAAATATAAACTTATTATAATAAACTCCACAAGAATACTGACATAATGCCATGTCAAGACACTCTAATGTCTATAATTTAAAGAATCATAAGAATTAGGTAGAATTAAGATATAATCAATAATTCATGTCTAACTTAAAATATGATTAAAAAACAAATAAACAAACAAATACACTGCTTCCTCTCACATGGTGAACAGCAGATGACCACTGAAGGTGCTGTGGTGAGCTTGATTGTCAAATATTCTCGTGCCTTGCCAGAGACGCAGAAACACAACATCTCCAACTTCTAGAAGCAGTGAAGCGCCATTAGAGGAAGTCCCATAGTGGGATGGTTGATGTTCCCATGAGACAAAAATATGTTGTTGATTTTGACCAAGACAGCACCCGAGGCATGTGAACGATGTCCAGGTGCACCCACGTAGAACTCAAAGTGGTAAACACCTCTCACTGGTGCGGTGAAAATACCTGCAGAACAATTTTGACATTTTTAAATGAAGAGTGGACTGATGCAGCTCCTGCCAAACAACAAGCAGGGTGTTTGGCATCACAGTGGCTGAAAATCAAATTTATTTCTGGAATTTGTAGAATACCTGTGTTTGGGTTGTAGGCATTCCCAATGTTAGTGACGACGTATCTGAAGACCAGAGTGGTGTGTGTGTTAAATGGCCCAAGAGTTCCAGAGTCTGAAGCCCGAAGAGAGGCTGAGAAAGCCACCCGTTTGACTGAGAGAGAGAGGGAGAGGGAGAGAGAGAGAGAGAGAGAGGGAGAGAGAGAGAGAGAGAGAGGGAGAGGGAGAGGGAGAGGGAGAGGGAGAGGGAGAGGGAGAGAGAGAGAGAGAGAGAAATCCTGTTAGTGTGGCTGCCACAATGACAAAAAACAGCTAAACTGAAATCATTTCATAATTGTCAGATGTAAAATGCATATGATTTAGTCAAAGTGTTAACATCATTTTGCATACCATGAGCGCACTACATCCTTAATAGCTTTGTTTTTTGTGTTTGTTTTTGTTTTTCATTCTGCAATTTTTAGGAGGGTAACATTTTTCATATGATGTGTATCCTAATTTTGGAAAGAATGTTCCAGATCTTATGCTGACAGTGTGATTTTCAGTCCTACCCTGGCTGTCTCTGTTTAGAGCCTCCACCTGGTTTTCTGTGATGTTTGACCTGGCCGTCACAGCGGCAAGTTCCACTGCTTGAGCTGAAACCAAGTAAAGGAGAAACATGTAAAGAGAAAAGTGACCATCTCAAATTCCTCTGCAAATAAACAGTTATTGAAACATTTGGCAATGAAAAGCAGTTAATGGAAGCTGTCTGAACCAGGATCTAGGCGTCTCGGCTTGTCATAATATCGGTTTTCCCTTTCCATCAGTCCCAAAGTCACAGTGATAGTTACAACAAAACCAGACGTAAGGCGTTCAAATCAGCTGATTAACAATAAAGTAACATTTGAACAAACTCATCATAGGTATTGCGCTGTATTCCACTGAATACAGTAGTGAGGCAGAGAAAGCCACCTGTTTAACTGAGATAGCATAAATATGTTCATAGATAAAGAAAGCCAACACTTAAAAATAAATACCTCAATTCTCTATTCCTCAGGTTTTTTTAAAAAAAGATAAATATATATATACACATGTATATAAAATCAACAGCTTTATACAGATTTTGTATTCCATTCATCTGTCTTGAATTCTGTATACACGTATGTATACACTGTATTCACGCATTTCACGTTTTCTGCAAGGCCTTCACGTGGCTCTTGTGGAAGCAGGGACAGCAGCTTGAGCTGAGCAAGAAAGTGATTTGAAAATTATCACCATTAAGAACTGGTTCTGAGTCTGAGTGTTGCTTGAGTCTTTTCTCCACATTACCTTGTAGCTGTGTGTTCACCTGAGCGCTTTGTTTCTCCAGCTCTCTTAGCTTCACTGCCTGTGCTATAAGAATGCACATAAGTAATACTGATGATAATAATAATAAAAAATGTTTCAGAACAAGAACAGAATGAATATGATGGCTAACATGATTTTCAATACTGCAAGGAATTTCACACAGTATTTAAATATCGTCTGGTAATAAATGTACAACATATATTGAATTTTATATATATGCATAATCTCACCTTCATTTTCTTTCTCTAAATTCTGCATCTTTACAATCAGCTGACCCAGCAAGACAGCTTGGTCATATGACTTGGAGCAGGGGGTAAAAGATGTAGGTCCGTCTGTCTGCCCTCCATGCAGACAGCAGCCTAGCAACAGCAACCCAAACACTGTGATCCTCATGACAGACTGGTCCTTTGCTCTCCTGAGTGAAGCTTTTATAAATATCGGCCCCATACCTGTCATTCATCAAACACCAAGAAGTTCCTAGACACTGTGCAACTCCTTCCTCATAGTATTGTCATTTTTAATTGCCTGACTTCTTCAGTCAGAGTGTGACCAAATTTAGACATCTGATTGACTGCACGCTATGGTGCTTGCTCTTTTAGTGTTCCCTGATTCCACCTTAAAAATAAATTGGCATTGATATTTCTTTAAAAAACTGTGCTGATCACAGTGTAGAATCTGTTAGCTGTTTATTGTTACTTGAAATTAATCACAAACCTCGCATCAAAGGCACAAAATCTGCAACAAATAAAGCTAAGAAAACTGCAATAAATACATAATTTGCAAGTAATTACTGGTCCCCACAATGGAGGAAGGCCTGTCTTGTAACCATGAGGCAAATCACCACCTACGGTATACACAACTTTAGGGGCACTGTTTAAACCAGGGAAACACTAACAGAAGAATAAATCCAGCAGTCTGACACTGGTAGTGCCATACCCAGGGTAAGTATGGGGAAGTACGATGAATAGGACAAGGGGGATTTTCAGATCAAATGCTTAAAAGCTTCCTGGTGCAGTTTGTGCTGCAGTCCTACACTTGCACACATGGACAGGTGAGCCTTTCGTGTAACACATTTGGTTTTAAAAACACAATCGAGAAACATCACAGAAAAGAGGCCACTCCACCATCTATTTACCTCAATAGAAATATGATTTATGAATGTGCTCATTGGATGATTGGGACCTTCACTAAATCAGCGACAGTATCTATAAAGTCCAGTTTACCTAAATTTGAGGGTAAATTTAATGCAATATTTTTGCACTGAATATCTCACTTGTTGGATTCTCGTTCTATCTGAATTCTTTACAAATTAGGAGGCCCATTGTCTTTGCAGGTAGAATGATAATGCATGATGATGTTTGTAATTCAAGAGTAAAGTTTTAAAAAACCCAAAGGTATGGATTCATAGTTCATCATGGATTGCCATAAATCACACTATAAACTAGAAAAATATGTTCATCAGAGTGCTTACCTCAGCCGACACTATGCAATTGTCATATGCCTGAAAGTTAATCAAACCCACTGCCACACTCCCTTTGGCCAATACTTTT